>NC_065519.1:41800058-41838418 GCF_006386435.1 Epinephelus moara
TATATATATATATATATGTATGGTGGTCACTGGCTATTCATGGGTGGGGATGTATTCTAATTACTGACTAGCGGGAGCTCGCAGTCAGTTTATGAGTGATTGGCATTCATAAACATACACGTTTCTATGATCAAATTTGAGTTTCGCACGGGGTTCATGAATCGGGCGTAGGTTTTAAGTACCAAAGATTTTTATGTGCAAATCTACTCACAGATTTAATGACATTAAGTCAACGAGACTAAGTGACTATAGCGAAAGTTAACCCCTCTTAAAACTGACAGAATTTTTGTTGCAGTAACAGCTCTAAGTCTTTCTGGGTAAGCATCTACCAGCTTCGCACACTGTCTGAAAGTGATTATCCACTGTTCTGACAGATTTGCTCCAGGTGGTTCAGGTTGGTTGGATAAAGCTTGGGACCGGAGTTTTCCAACAATACCACAGATTCTCGATCAGATTGCGATCTGGACTTTGACTTGGCTATTGTAGAAAATTCACCGTTTTGTTGTTTAACCACTTATGTGTTGCTGTGGCCTTCCCAAGCTTGTCCCAAGCTTTATTTTATTTTAGCAGACTGAAGCAGGTTCTCTTGCCCAGCCCCTGCTGAGGAAAAGCTGTTGTGTTGGGATGGTGTCTGTTGAGGAATGGGCAGTGTTAGCTTTGCACCATACCTTTAAGTACTGGCCAAAAAGCTGTGTTGGTTCTAATCTGACCACAAAACCTCATCCCACATCTGAGCTCCGTCACTCTCATGCTTTCTGGCAAACACTGGACAAGCTTTGATCTGGTTTTCTTGAGTGATTGCTTCTTCCTGGCCACCCTGCCATACATCCCATGGATGTATAAAGAGAACTGGATACAGCGATGAAGGCAGGACCCATTCATTCCTATTAAAGTTGCTCAGTGGGCCATGAAGCCAAAAACATTCAACTGCAGCTCTAAAATTACCCAGACAATCACATCATTGGGCCCACAGAGCAGGCGCACTAGAGACTTCTGCCACCTGAGCCAGCGACTTCCAGTTTAGCCCTCTGCTTACTTGAATGGGGATAAAATGATTTCATTTTGCGGGGCGTCGGTGGCTTAGTGGTAGAGCAGGCGCCCCATGTACAAGGCTGTTGCCGCAGCAGCCCGGGTTCGACTCCAGCCTGTGGCCTTTGCTGCATGTCACTCCCTCTCTCTCTTTCTCTCCCTTCACACTTGTCTGTCCTATCAAATAAAGGCTAAAAAAATATTTGAAAAAATGATTTCATTTTGCAACTCATCTAGACTCTCCAAATGTTATAGGACTGAATGGAGCAAATCCTGATACTAAAAGAGGTCATTTCACTGAGGTTGTGACGCTCAAAAAAAAACAAAAAAACATCATCCACTGATTAACAGACTTCTCTTTCCCAATGCGAGTCTATGGGAAAAAGTCTTTTGGGGGTGCAGGGCATCACATGACGGACTCAGTAGTTGTGATGTCACTGTTTGACCATCACAAAAATTGGCTTCAAAACCTGGCGCACTTCCAGAGGGCCGACCCCGCACAGACTTGTTTTATGCAAAGCTCTTAACATGTAGTGGAGCGTATGCCTTAAAGTGGCATTATGGACAGTCTTTGCTGTGGTGCTTTCCAGCTCCTTCAGGATTATCTTTGGTCTCTTTGTCTCTCTGATTAATGCCCTTCTCACATGGAGCTTGAGTTCTGGTGGGCAGCCCTCTCTTGGCATGTTTGTTGTGGTGCCATATTTTCACATTCTGTAATAATGGATTCAGTGGTGCTCAGTAGGATGTTTAACATTTCAGATATTTGTATAACCCAACCCTCAAATGTACTTCTCCAGAATTTTGACTAATACAATACCAATTAATACAATGTAAAATGCCATAGACTTGTGCTAATAATGTTAGCATGTTGTATTGGTGGGGGAAATGTGTCCAGATAAAGACAAGTGTTTGTCTGTGAATGCTGCGAGTTATAGTGAAGCTGATTTGCGTGCTTGTGTTTGAAATTGTCTCTATTAAGCCATGTTTAATGTGTGTTTTGAATCAACTAAACTTTACAGCACTTAACACAGTCCTCCACCGCCGACTAGTGTTTTGGAGGTGTAACTGCAGAGTGACACAGACACACCACCGCAGAATTAAAAATAACGTGCAGATTTTTTTCCCCCACGACTAATCGATTAGTTGAAGATTATGTCATCTTCAGTCGACCAAGATTTTCTTTGGTTGACAACAGCCCTAGTGCTATCCATGGAACAATGACTGTTACAAAGGGCAACATAAAGAGGGTTTTACAGAAAATATTTCCAATTATTTCTTTAAAAAACAAAACATAGTTGGGAATGCCTGGAAAGAGAGAGCATGAGTGTTGTTCCTCCATCATGCTGAATGTATGCAGGCCACCTTAATGTGCTGTGACACAATGCATTTCACACACTGTACAGTGTGATAATTGAAATGTAGTGTGAGAGCGAGGGACAGCCGCAGAAACACATGTTCCCTGAGGCTCACACATCACACATCAGCTTACAGAGGAGCAAAACAAAAAAAGAACAAAGAGACAATTCGGCACGTTAAAGCTCCTGAAAATCCTGTTTTTACCCCTTATTTTAAGGGGTTTTGTGCTGCACTACCTGACATCACCTGTCAGTCATGGTTTGCTCCATACACTGGATACTGTCCTCTAAAAAAAACAAACAAAGAAAAAACAGTACCACTAGTTACTTGCTTAAATGCCTGAAATGAGTTTGGTCATGTGAATTGTGACTCCGGTCTGTCAGCAGCAAAGATAGAAGGTGAGCGATGTTCCTACAGAACCACAAAACCAACCAACCAAGGAGGTTGGGGTGGGCGGACGGGTGACCAAAGCATCTGACCACTGTTTGTAAACATGTGAACACACTAATTTAGCATGGAAATAATATATAATTTCACATAATATATCATTTTATTCATTGGTTTATATTAGGGATGCACATATTGGCTTGTTTGCTAATAGCTAATATGATATAACAACTTATTTGGTCGATAACCGATATCAATATCAATATATCCACTTTTTTCTCTGTCCGATTTTAGTGATCGTCAAGTCTCTTCTGAAGTGGACATTATATTATGCATGCATATTCTTATCGTGATGGCCCACCAGCAGATGGAGACATGATATAGAATGATTTTCAATGTATGTAATATTTATTCATTGGAAAAAAAACAAGAAAAAAGTACATTGGCCGATCCTGATAGTTCATTTTGAAGCCGATATCAGCAAATACAGATGACGTGCTGATATTGTCGTGCATCCTTAGTTTATATTTCTTAAGTTGGAAATTTAAACGCTTGCTGTCCACCTGAGTAGACATGTTTTTCATGCCTAAAGAGACAATAGGACATTACAGAAATACTGACGCTTTTCTGAAATAAAGAATACAGTAGCTCTATGTTAAACACCTCTAATTGTGTTTTGTACTAGAACTTCTACCACATCTTGTAACACTGAAGTACCTGAATTGTGAGTGTTTCCAATAAGGAAAACAGAGCTCCCATCCAATACAGCTGCAAGTGATGCAAATCAATACTTCTATTTTTAAATGTCATGTTTGTCGAGTTTATCAAGTGTAAAACTCGTTTGACCGTGCAGTATTGACATTTTACAATTCATTGTAAAAAGGAATTATTGGGCGTGCTGTGATGGAGCATGTGGTGCAGGAGACAGCTGTCAGATTATTCAACCCAAAAAAGTGGAAGACGTGTGGCTTTATTGTTGTGGTAACACTGACTGGAAAACAGATATTCTTGTCAGGACTTTCATGACTTCATGATGCGATGAAGATGTGGAGGAGTTTGGGAGTGGATGGATGTGCTGACCACAGGGCTGCAGCAGGAACAGTTGAAGGGTTCAGGCTGATGAGTTGACAGGAGCCACTGAAGGGCAGGTGAAGGAGGGAGCTCCGTCTCTCTCTCAGGAGTAGTGGAAAGAATTGGAGCGAGCAGGCCACTGACTGTTCCCGCTGCCTAATAAGAACTGACGTTACACAACATTATCCACCTCAGCAGTCTGTGCTGCGGCTGGAACAAGTTATTTTTGAAAAGAAGGTACAGACTGCATGGAAAGATGCGGCACTCTGCCCTGTGACAGCCCAGACTGTAAATCATGGTGCACAACTCAACAATGCACAGGGATCCTTTGTCTTTCTCACAGGATTACCCTCTGAATGCACACATAGTTGACTTATTGCTTAATACTTATATTGCCAACCCTCTCACTGTACTAACTCTACTGACCCACATGACCTAAGCCTGATGATAATCTTAAGGGGCCTGCCTGGAATTTATCCATTTAGGGGAGAAATTTTGTTAAAGGGTAACTTTGATATTTGTCAACCTAGACCTATCTAACCGGATCAACCATTTTTGAAATTGGTCCAGTAGTGAGCGAGATCACTGCAGTCTACAGTGGTAAAACAGGCTGTAATGGAGTCCCTGCGGACAATAGAGTACTTTTTACATCCACTAAAAGTGCTTGTTTTTGTCACTGACAGGCTCAGATTGTTGTTCTAAGTGTCTGACCACATTTTTAAAGGATCCCTGCAGAGGTCTGCCTTTTTGTTAAAGAGTAAATGGACCCGAAATCACTATCATCAAACCAACCGGACTCCGTTTAAACAAACAGTGATTTTATCATAGTTTACACACTTCATTATAATTTGACAGATCCAAAATAAAACTCACAAAAAACCTCCTGGTTTGTCTTTCCACTGTTTCAATAATCACCATTTGGTCGAAATAAACCCTAAATTAACCCAGTTACATGTGAAAATACGCAACGTGTTCTCATCTCACCGCTTTATCAGTGGACCCAAACATCAAAATATGATGTGCTTGGTATCCTCCTGCGTCAGTTCTGCATGATCTGGGACCCAAGTCAACATATGTTTGATACATGCATCATGTCTTTTCAAAATTCACATCTGGTTTTACAGGAAATGTACAGTTTCTGCTCGTTATATGCATACAGTCTTTTTCAAAATCAACTTACAACATTAAGGAAAATGCCTTGGATATTTTGTGGCTATCTGATATGCTGATATATGACAACTTATTTGGCCGATAATTGATACCGATATCGATATATCCACTTTTTTTCCCCACCTAATTTTAGTGATAGTCAAGTCTCTTTCGTAGTGGAATTAACATCATATTTTGCATGCATACTCTTATTGTGAGCAGATGGAGACATGAAACATGACAGTACTCTTCAGTGTATGTAATATTCATTCATTGTGCAAAATAAGAAAAAACTTGAAAAACATCATGGCTTGGCTTAAAATAAGTACAATTGTTACTAACATCATGTAGCATCACGTGACATACATCATGCAACATGCACATCCTTTCCATAAGTTGTCCACACTTATAACAATCTAAACTTGTCAGTGGCAAAAACAAACACTTCACAGCCTGTTTCGCTGCTGCTGGCAGCAGTGGTCTCGCTCAACACTGTACTAATTTTAAAAAATGTTGCTCCCATTAGTCACTTAGACACAAGAAGAAAACATTAGAATATGTGATTTCATTTTAGTCTTTACAATTTTCCAAAGCATACTTAATCATGACCTCTAGTTTAACAGTAGGGTGGTACAGTGATGTACCGGCAGAGCAAACAATTCAATAAGTGAGTGGGGCCAAAATAACCAGGGGCCATGTTCACAAACATTCTCTCTCAGAGAGCTGTAAACTTAGCTTCAAAATATCAGGCAAAGAGTGTCCAGACCTCTGAGTAAAGTTTGAACTGTCACAGTGTTTTACACACACAGAATTCAGGGTGGAATATAGGGATGTTCTAATGGAGTTCTTTTGGCCCTGATCCGAGATCCTTTAATACTGAGTGTCTGCTGATACTGAGTCAGATCCAAAACTTATCTTTACCTAAACGGTAATGAAATATGTATCTGACACACCTTACTTTTACAGAGCTTTTTCATCCAAATTCATCCAGCCCAGTCTCTAGGAGAAACTGTCGGCAGTGAATGTTTCTGCAAACCATGAATATGTTACATTTTCGTACATATTATCACTGTTTCTAAAGTGACATAATATATAAGCCGACATTGTCATCAGTAGGTGGAGGGGATGGCTGATGGCTTGTCACCTAGGTAAGACGGCACTGTTCACGAGTAACAAAAAAGGATTGTGATTTAGCAAGTCATTCCTGTGACTCCCGTGGCTTTTAGGTACCAAACGTAGGTGTTTTATAGTGACCTGTAGCCATATTTCCAGCATCGTTTTAAGTACGAAAAGTTGTTTTGTTTTTTTACAAAGGCATGGCTGCTTTTCCTCCCGGGATGGTGGCACAAAAAGCAGTTGTCTTTTTTTTACCAAGGTGTTGCGGCTTTTCCTCCTGGGATGGTGGCACAAAACTTGGTTGGTTTTCACTGAGGCACCTCAGCTCTTCCTTCTTCTGGCACGGAAAAAAAGTTGTGTTTAGCAAGACACGCTGCTTTTCCTCTGGGGATAGTGGCACAAAAAGTGATTGATTTTTACCAAGGCATTGCTGCTTTTCTTACCGGGATAGTGGCACAGAAGCAGTTGTTTTTACCGATGGTCACTGCTTTTCCTCTGGGGATAGTGGGATGAAGAGCAGTTGTTTTTTTTGTTTTTAGCGACACATCCATGCTTTTCCTGCAAGGATTGTGCCCCTAAAACAGTGTATTTTAAGCCAAAACATGATCTTTTACAACCATAACCAAGTGGGTTTTGAGCCTAAACATATTCGCACATTAACCATAGCGTTGTTAAAATGTAAAGTGTTAGCATATTCGCTACATAATAACACAACATACAAATACAACATATCTGTGTTTTGCAAAAACATACGCTTCCATATTTCTGTTTATAAGCTTAAATTATTAATATCGTATGAATGAAAATTTAACTGGAAAGATGTGCCTTCTGAAACTAATGAGACAAAATCACCTAGAGAAAAGACGTATCACTCTGTAGAAGATGTGGAATCTACAGTCCACTCCTGATCATACAGTGGTTTTACAGAGTGGGGCGTCTTCCCTCACAAATAATATTTAACAGACACCAGTTTCAAAGAATACTTGAACCTCACCACAGACTAATTTAATTTTGGTCACTTATCAAGTTAATCTTGGAATTAATGTTAAATAGTTATGTGTCTTTCTTTGTTCTGAGTATTATTCAACATTACCTTTGTTTGAATTATTTAGTAAAGTATGTATTCTGTTGTAGCCGCTCAACAGTGAGTTTAGGATATTTCCCTCAGTATAATATTATAGGAACTGTCAGTCTGAGTCCAAAAGGCTCAGGTGCTACTGCAGCAGTCAAAATCATGCACTGTAGACATAATATTCATAACACACCTACATCAAGTCAACACACCCAGCTGGGTGAACAGCAGATTTTGTTACAGTCATCGCATTATAGGCTGTTACTGTCAGCTTGAGTGACCAATTTAAATGTATAATCCTTTAGATCTGCATTCCATCAAACCACATTTTTCATACTATTTATGGCAGGCATTTTTCCAGCAACAACATTATGACATTCTGTTACATTCTGTAACTCCATGTATATAGGGAGTTCAATCTTTCTCACATGGGACTTACACAGAACAAGGCAGGACCTGGCAGGACCTGATGAAGTCTAAAGCCCCTTAAGACACTTTATTTCATATGAAAAACCATATAGGAATGAGGAGTTTAGTTCTATCATATCTGACAACACTGTAGTTGTCTTTTCAAGTAGTGTGCTTTTTGTTAATGTGACACAATGAACTCCTTCCATCCCCAGTTCATGATCCTCAATAAAAGCTCAGTTCTGTGGTGTGGCTTTGAAAACCTAGTGATGAACTACACATGGCAAAAACTTAACTTTGACAAAAATCAAGCTGACTTTCAGTAACTTTGATCATGAAAAATATTATCAGGCCTGAGAAAAGACAGTTGCAGTTATCTTACTTGCTGGAAAAAAAAATATGAACAGTATGAAGTCATACCTGGACACGGACCCTCGAATTCTTGCTACTGTATGGTTTTAAAATTACAGAACGCAGAATTTATTGATTTAATATGCCTGTTAAGGTGTAGAGTCAGAGTTTAACTGTGTGATTTCTGACATGGATTTTGTTTTTCAAAGACAAAGAGTTATGATTGAGAGCGAGACAGTTATTTCAGTTTTGTTAGCCGAAGGATATTCAGGCACTTCCAGTCATTGATATGTTGATGCAGATACATAGAGAATTTATGTGGCGATATTCACTATTTAGAAGAATAAGGTACAATTGGGTGTTGTCTGCATAGTTATGATACTCGATTTCATTGTTTTATGTCATGTGGTCTGATAGAAGCATGTAAATGATGATTAAAAGGGACCCAAGGATGGAGCCTTGGGGAACTCCTGTTTTTCCATTCAGATGCATACTTGATTATTGAAACCAAATAATTCCTGTCCTGGAGATAGAATGTGAATTACTTTCAGACTGTGTCAGAAAGTCCAACCCGGTCTTCCAGTTTGTTCAGAATTACTGTTTTGGTCAGGGGTGTCAAAGCCAGCAGTAACTGAGACTGGGACTGAAATCTTTTCTCGATCAGCTTCTGGATGAATATCATTCCAAACCTTAATGAGAGCAGTCTCAGTACTAAAATCAGTCTTTTTACTACAGTAATTGCCAATGGTGTTAGTAACTGCCACCAGCAGGTGCATTTTATCATCGTAAAAGGTGCCTTTGTGCGTTGTTACCTGATGCAGATGTCCACTGACAAAGAGACACTATTTGACAGGTTCAGTTGTTGGCGGCTGCATCAACAACTGCCATCGGCTCAGTCTCAGTACTAAAATCCAGGTTGAAAGTTGTCAAAATAACCATCTGAGGTTAATAAGTTACTAACTGCTGATACTCAACACTGAAACTAAAGTCAATTCTCACAGGGATAGAAGAAACCAAACAGCACACAGGAAATTGGCTCGTCCATGTTGATGTGCTAACCCTCCTCTTATTCTGTGTCATTCCCGCAGGACTACACCATCACCATGTACTTCCAACAGTCCTGGAGAGACAAGCGCCTCTCCTACACAGGCATTCCTCTCAATCTCACCCTGGACAACCGGGTGGCAGACCAGTTGTGGGTCCCTGACACCTACTTCATTAATGACAAAAAGTCTTTCGTCCATGGGGTGACAGTAAAGAACCGTATGATCAGACTGCACCCTGATGGAACTGTGCTATACGGTCTCAGGTGAGAGCTATTTCCATTCTTCAGTTTTGATTTGAAGTTCTTTCTTGTATGTCCACTGTAATTTTAAACTGGAACCTGGGACCAATAAAAGGGCAAAAGCAGGACTTTTTATGTTATTTGGTAGATGAGAGAATTAAGAAGTTGTTAAGGGACAACAATGGAAGAAGTGGCACAGATGCTATTGCTTTTATTTCACATCAATGTGGAAAAATAGACAGGAGGTCTGTGTCAATGCGGAGGTGTAGATCAGCCTACGCCGGAGGGTACAGCGTTGATTCTACACAGATGTATTAATCCCACTTAAGCCCAAGCATGATGGGTTTTTTTAAAGTAACCACATACTTTTGTTGCCTAAACCGAAGGCAGTTAACCTAAAAATTAAGTTTTTTACATACATTTTAAATATATTTTGAAGAGACTGTATGCATTTAACAAATGGAAAGTGTGCATTTCCTGTGAAACAGAAGTTAATTTTTAAAAGGCACAATGTGTGTAATAAGCATAAATTGACACATCGTCCTTGAGATTGCAAAACTGGCAATAGAGGATAACTAGACCTTCATAGTTCGTCTTGCAGGGCCACTGACCAAACATTAATATATGACAAGTTGGGAGTGAGAATGTGTTGGAATATATCCATCTCTTGTTGAGTTTACCAGTTTTTATTGATGATAAGTACCAAGAACAAAGTTCCACAAACTCTGTGACAGGAACATTGCATTTCCTATACCCGCTTCACAATAAAAGCTTCCTACTGGTTTTCCAGTTGAAAACTTATACTAAAAGTCAGCAGGAAATGTTTTGTGTGCATTAAACTACTTACCACTTGTTAATTCTTTTGGTTGTCTCAGGTTTGGTTATCAGACTGTTGGGAGCTGAGGAGTATCAGCATTTTATTTAGATCTGTTCACAGTGACACATTACTATTCCTGACTGCTGTAAACCTCGGAAACATGTGCCATAAATTGCTTTCACCACAGCAACGGGAAAATATCATCTGTCAGGTCAACAGACTTTCCTGTGACATAACTGCATATTCTGGGATTTTAGAAGTACTCTAGTTGATGTAGTGAATGTAATTGTTGCCTTATTTATTGGTGGAATGTACAAAATGTAAATGAGCACATCTTGCGGCAACTTTGGCCCATCCTCAGGGCACCCCGGGGTGACGCAGCACCCACTTTTGGAAACACTGCAGTAGGGAGTGCTACAGTATATCATGATAAATTGGCACTCATTATAGTACCTGTCAGCTACCCACACTGTAAACTTGGAGCTAAGTGTTGTGTAATGAACAGTAAAAAAAATGTCTCGCTTTCAAGCAATAAGACTTTCTAACAACTCTGGATTAATGAGTGCATGAATGGTTACTTCACATTTTAAAGCTGATTGGCTTTTTCAAAGAGTGGCAGTAATAGAGCTTTATTTCCCACATGCGCGTGTGTGTGTGTTTGTGTGTGTGTTGGGGGGGGGGGGTATGTGTTTTTTCTGGTCCTATTTTCTCAAAACCAGAAACTGCTAATTAGAATGTGACTTTTGGCCATGTTTGCATGCAAAAACACTGCAGAATTCAGTAAGTAGCAGCTGATTAGCATGGAGAACATTCCTCAAAGGCTTCCATCAGAGGAGTAAGTGTTGCTCTGTCTGTGTCTCCTCTGGAGCTTTGAGGGAGAACCAGCTGGTAAATCATTTATGAAGCTTCTCCTGGTGCAGTGTACACACGGCCATGCCCTCTGCAGCAGAGCAAAGCTACGATGAAGTGAGCTGCGTGGAGTTAACTGAGGAAACAGTGGGCCGGTCACTGTCAATAATTCAGTCCTCTGAGTTCAAAGGCATCCTGTGTTTCCGAGGGAGAGGAATGATGACTTGACAGTTTTTCAGCTGAGAGATTTTTTTTTTAGCTTTGAGGCAAAGCTGCACATTTTAATAAGGTGCTGTGGCGTACATCAAGGTCTGTCCTAGATCAGCATCTAATTCTGACATTTCAGATCACTGTAGGTTATAATAAGAGTTGCAGTATTCATAGCGTCATTGACCATTCAAGTTGTTGGGTGTTACTTTATGCTCCCCTCATGTTCCCTTAACATATTTTTCACATTTATAATCATCTTAAATAAGCAAAAGGTTCTCAGTGTTGGCTTTTTGCCCATATCTCTGACCATTTTCGCTCTTTACCCTGACATGGCACTGCCCCATTTTTTCGTAGGATACAACCAATATTTTGGATGTCCCTTCACCTCCAGTAAATCAGTAAGGCAATATTTCATAGTTCTCCTTTGCTTGGTAAATCTGGCAGCCAATTCCATGAACTCACACTGCTGGCCCTGGGGAGGGAGTGTGGGGTGGTTTCTGGTGTTCCAACCTTGCTACTTCATAAAGAAATCTAATATAACTGAGTATATGTTGTTCTGTTGGTCTAATTTTCAATTCAGAGTATTGAAGATCACATTTACTTGGCATTGGTGGGGATCTTTGATTTGTAGTTACAGCAGCCCAGATTATTAGGGCATAGATTTAAATCAAGCGGCATCCTCCAGGACTGAGAAATGAAGCCAATGCAGAAGTGCCAAAAACTGCAGTTCCCCTAATGGCCACTTGAGGGGGACTCTAAAGGTGAGTCAGTCCCCTTTATACAGCCATGTTAAAATGCCCAACTTTAAAACAGAAATAAACATGTTTACAGCCTGGTACAAAAATCAGTTTTTGGTCTTTATAACTAATTTCAACATTCAAGACAACTGTACAGGGGGTGAATTTTATATAACTCACCTGTTTAAATTTTATTAAGTCTTTAAGTTACACATATGTAAGGGTTGGGTTGCTATGATAGCTTGTCTGAGAGGTGTTGCCACAGTCTATGAGTCAGATCCACCCCTTGCTCCTCTACAGCTTCACCCTCTAATCAAAATAGCGTCACTTCTGACTCCAAAAAACCTAGATGGTGACGGCCAAAACAACGAACTCAAGCAGGCCCCCAGGAAGCGTGCTAGGCTTTGAAGTCAGTTTTCGTAATAACCAAACAGTGTAATTACACCATCACGTGATGCCCTGCAGCCCAAAAAGACTTTTTTCTCATATATTTACATGGTGAAGAGACGTCTTTAAATCAGTGGCTGAATTTTTTGAGCATCAGGACCTCCTGAAATAACTCATTTTACTATCAGGATTTAATCCATTTGGTCCACGCTGCACAATTAAGTCATTTTATCCACATTTAAATTACGCTATATTAGCGCTATTCTCAGAACCCATCGGCTGTATTCGGCGTCTGACTTCCGGCAGACGGCGATACAGCCTCTGGGGGCAGACCCCCGAATTTTTTTGATTTGGGCGGCGGAGGCGAATTTCCATTTCCGACTTCCATTTATATATAAGTAAATATGCTGAAACATTGCGATGGATTCAGAGTTTGCAGTGACGCCAATTATGTTCCGCCTCGTTAGTTCACCGCACGGAGCGTTTAACCTGGCAACAACTGCAGCCGGCTCAAACGTGATTGGTCAATATCACGCGGACTACAAACAGCCTAGCACTGGAAACCAGGGCTCTTCCGCTCTTCTTCCGCAGGCAAGATCTCCGGGGTCTCCGGAGAGACTACCATAGCGCTAAACCTGAATTAGTCAAGTCTCTAGTGTGCCTCCTGTATGGGCTGCACAATGCGGAAGCAGTGCCGATAATCCTTGGATCGTCCAGGTAATTTTATATGGAGCAGTAAAACCATTTTTCATGCGCCACTGATCAGCTCTCACCGGAATTAAACGGGTCCCACCTCTAACGCTGTATCTGGGTCTCTTTATACATCCATGAACTCAAGGCTTTGGAAATGGGAGTTCACAAACCAATGGGTGATGTCCAGCAGCTACTCCATTATTTTATACAGTCTATGATTTTATTTTATTATTTATTTTTAAGAGGAAATAAGTCATCCTCAACATTTGTGTTCTAGTTTCAGGCTGATGAAGACAGTTGAATTGGACAACAATTGGATACAAAATGGGATGAGGGCTCTACAGGATGATTTTCTTCCTTGGCAACGATTATATTTTTTCCCAAATGTATCTCCTCAATATAATTTTCAGCCATTTTGTTATCTGAAATGGCTTGAAAAATAGTGCATATGGCTGCCATAAAATCTTCCCAGAGGAGCATGCGCCTGCACCCTAGGTTTGGGCTGAGCCCTGAATATCTGGCTCTGTACTGTCCCTCACAGGAGTCCCCTTTCAGATCTCCATTAACTGCCAACATAGGTCCAGATTCTTGAACACCCAAAAGGAATCTTATAACTGTATTATTGCAAATGCATAATAAACCATTTCTCTCGTCTCCTTAGTTTCTTTTATGTTAAGAAAGGTGATTCTGTTGTCTTGTGTTGTCCAGTATGTTTGCTACAGGTGTGTTATTTCATCTGATCATCCTTTACATTTGTTTGTATTTGTGTTTGGTTGACATGAACAGTGTGTGTTGATGGATTTGGCTCGCACTGATCAGCACCATCATGGTGCACAGGATTTGGTGATGGTGTGGCAGGTGGCGGAGCAGCAGGCCTCTTTTACAGTTGACCAGCATAGGAACATAACCAACATGGTTATCATGGCAACATTTCATTTAGAGGAAGGAACTGCGATGACTGTAAATCCTAAAGTACACAGCACCTGCCACAGCGCCCCGAGACACAAAATGAGACATGCTGTAATGATTTACTGTTAGACATGGCCCTGAGTGTGCCATACTGTATGATTCAGTGCACAATTTCCTCTTCACTTTCCAGCCATAAGGGACAAAAATATAGATTTAGTCATCAAGGTTGCTTTCAGTTATTATCATACTCTCATAGCAATATCAGGTAGCGCCTCTACTGTAGGCTACTGTTCATACAGACTGCCCTCCTCTCTGATTGGCAGAGCTTGTTGTAGCTGTAACCAGTCTGAGAGGAAGATCTGGAGACAGTACTCTGTGTTTTAGGAAATGTTTAATTTAATCTATATTTTAACCAGGTGACCATGTGTAATTATATTTCTGAAAAACAACACTAAAACTAAACTTCTGTCAAACATATGGCAGTGAAGGACAGTGCTCCTTTTGGTAAAGATGCAACAAAATTAAACATCATAAAGTATCAGGGCTCTTTTAATAGAACTAAAAACTAAAGCCTACCATACACTAGAATGCTTTGAAACAACTTTTAAAAGACTGAGGTCTGACACCTTCTCATATCTAAACACAATGTGAGTTTTTAGTCACACACTGTAAAATTTTACAAAGCCTGGGGATTTTGCAGGGTTACTATTTGCAAGACTACAACTAGATTCCTTTCCATTTCGTCACCCATGAATGTTTATTGGTCCAGTGCAGCGCTGTGCATTGTGGTAATTGTAGGTTTTCCATCTCTTGAGCAAAAGCAAATGCCACAACTCGTTCCATCTGTTTTCTCTGGTCTTGTGGCACAGCTTTCTTTAACTGAAAATTCCAATGTATAACGATTTCCCATGAATGTGGCTAATATGGCTGTATGGATTGTGCTAACTTTGTACTAAAGTTATGCAGGCCTCCTGTAACGCTCCTTCAGCAGCTGGTTGCCTTAATTCTTTGAATTTGAACAACTTCTACGTTCTGTTGCACTGCACAGAGGAAACCTGTTGTATTTCTGAGTGCCACTGCCTGTCAGCGCAATCTGCACTGAAGCTCCCCATTCACACACAGGGACTCAAACACCAGAGGCGTGACAAGCTGCCATTTATAGAGAAGTGAACCTCCAAATAGCAGCCTGGGGTCCCCCCCACCCCCACGACTGAAGACTGTCAAGTCTTCCAGCAGTGAGGCCTGGGGAAATTGAGAGAGGTTTGACTTTGTGTACAGATAAAACAAACTGGAGACAACCACTTCTGCTTGTTTCGATTCCATCTGGAAACAGCTGTTAGTATCTGAGCTGAACTCAACTCGGGAAAAGCACTTCAAACTAATAAAATAAACTGCTTTGTTGAGCACCAGTATAGTGGCAAGCCTTGGGCTCATAAAACTGCTAGGGACACCCCAAATAATTTCAGAAGCGTCCTGGCTGACTGACTCTAGATCTGTGCCTGGTTGACCTGACCCTGTTTATGGCAGTATTAGTTTTACCCTAGAAAGAGCTGCATGTCTGTACAGATCAGGTGCATCACCCTGCAGGATGTTCCAGTTGAGAGTTGGTATTCACCAAATGAAATGAGCCCAGGTGGCACACACACACACACACACACACACACACACACACACTCACGCAAAAAGAGAGAGACACATAATGACAGAGAGAGGGAGAGAGAGCAGTATATTAGGACAGACTCAGAGTGCTTTCCATTTAGGCCCAAACAGGAAAGAGCATGTTGAAAAGGACAGAGAGCAGTGGCTAGATTTGTCCAAAAACAACAGTGGCTGGCCCTGCCTTCATGGCTGAGTGAACACAGGCCTTGTGGGCTGTCCTCATCATTCCCTGTCTCCTCCAAGGTAAACACGATAAGCAGTGCTTGATTCCCCCCTAAGTCCGTTCACACACAACATATCCCTTCTGCCTCGCCCAAATCTCCTTCAATTTTTGATCTTTCCATCTCGCTTATTTACCCCCACCCCCACCCTCTTCTTTCTCCTCTTTTTAATACTGCCCTTGAATTTTCATTCCACCGAGGAGGCTGTTTCCAGATTGAGAGAAAACATTATAGTGATGAAAATGTCAATCCTTTTTTATGCTGATATTGTCAGCTTGATGGAACAACATCCATCTGCATCTGTGCCTGAAATCTCATGACGTGGCACACACCCATATGCTATCATTCAATATATCCATCAATAAAGGACAGTTTAATTATGCTTCTGTCGTGTCAGTTTGTGTTTTTCTCAGCAAATCCTAGTAAATGACAAAACAAGTTATGTGTCAGTTCCCAAAATGAAATGGCTGTTCCAAAAACTATGTCCATATGAGCAGCTTCTGTGGTTAGGCAGAGATTGTGGAACAAAACCGTTTGTTGACTGTTGGTAGGACACAGGATACAAAATCTTTCCACCAAGCTGTCCTCTCCAGGAGGGTTTGCAGCACTATAACATGCATCATTCTACTTTAAGCCTTTGCTTTGAGCGAGATCAGACACAACCACAAGAGGTCACTTGACAGAAAGACATAAACATGGCTAGTTTTTAATGTTTGAAGAAACAACCAATGCTCCTGTTTTTCTCTCTTTTTTTCCCTTCTTAAAACTCCCTATAGCCCCAAATCTGCATTTTGTTGTGACAGACATTGGACAGTTTTGACTGGCTAGATAAAAATAATAGAGAATGAGATCGTGATGTGGGCAGTAGAGGGCAACACAAAGCACTGTGGGACTTAACGGAAAATAGATAGAGACAGAGTACATTTAGATGATGTGGTTGAAAAAAGAACGACAAAAAAAGCGCTAGTACTTTGCATTTACTGATGCACTGTAAACCTGCAAACCAGAGCTGAAAGTTTCTGGTAATGACCTTTGCTAATAACAACCTACTTTCTGTTCTGTGATATTATTTCCAGAAAATATAACAATATAAAACATGTTTTTTATTTAAATGTACAAATGTAGTACCCGTCTTTTAAGTGTTTAACTATGACGAAACCTGCAATATTTTCTAACAAGCTTACTTGAACCCCCCCCCCCCCCCCCCCCCCCCCCNTGCAATATTTTCTAACAAGCTTACTTGAACCCCCCCCCCCCCCCAACCACATCACCAGTTCGTACTGATCAGAGCCATTTATTTCCTTTAGCTCGGACTGGTTAATGTAAAACACATCACTTCCTGTGCACCTGTGCTGGAAAGTGGCCACAGACACCAGATGCCAAACTCTGATATACTGAGAAATACAGAGAGCTTTCCCTGGCAGTGACAGAGTTAATCAGATTGTGTGAACTCGTTTGGCAAGAGCTTGAATGTAATGAACGTTCATTTATATGTAAAAGTCCAGCCCTCTAGCTTTAAGGTGGAAAATCCAGTGAATAGAAGGTGCACGGACTGCTGAATTTGCACATTTCAACTTGTAAAACAGACAATGTCCCTGTGACTTACAGGTTATGGACTCTGTCAGTCTGATTACATTATTAAAGACAAGTGATCTGCAGGTAATACAATAATATGCAGTAACACTTATCACTACTGTATATCCTGTATATATTATTACATGTAATCAGCACCACTTCCTCTCTATCTCCTCTGTCCTGAAATCATATTTTCAGATACTGGGAGGACATGTCTCTTTCCTCCACCACTCAGGGTTCAGCTTTTCACAGTTTGTGAAGGAGCTGGGAAGATTTCTCTCACACTGGCATGCTGCAGAATCATTATCCCCTGCAGGCTCCCACAATTATTCATCCAGTGTGCTCGCTGCCGACACAAGGGCTATATTTAGGTTTGCCAAAATGACCTCACCACTGACTGGCACATACACATTTTGGTTGTTAGTAGCTCAACACCTTGGGTTTGGCTTAGGAAACACATAACACACATATGGTCCATTTGTTTATAGATAGTCTTCCACACAGCCAGCAGCATCAGACCTCTTTGGCTGTGACTGATGGAGGATGGCTGCCCTCAATAGCAACAAAGATAAAAGATGACAGAGCAGGCACAGTTAAATCTGTGCTGCCGGGCCTGTGCTGATGCACACTTTATAAAAAGTCATAAGTGGTCACATGGTCACATGAGATGGTATCACATTAAAACAATTTGACATGATAGGTTATCATCTATGCACATATGGTTTGTGGACCTTTCACGTCCTTTAAGAGTGTGACACCTAAAATTAAACATTGCTAATTCTTTGCAAAGAAATGGAGGATAATTGTAAGGGCCCTTTGAAAAGGGCTATTTTACATTACAGCATAGGTTAGAGTGAATGAACTTGCTCATGCAGTGCCCAGCTATCACAATACAGCTCAGGCTGCTCTCATGCACTGTCAGTACATTTTCCTATGAAAAGTAGTCAGTGCATAATGTATGTAATGATGAGCCAGTAATTTATGCATAACCCACATATTTTGGAAGGCTGCAGTCACATGACCAATGCGCTGATGATAGTAAAGAAGGAAGCGATCTGGAGGGGTCCTCGTAAGCAGGCAGGTTGGAGTA
The DNA here is from genome assembly GCF_006386435.1 of Epinephelus moara. Lineage (NCBI taxonomy): Eukaryota > Metazoa > Chordata > Actinopteri > Perciformes > Serranidae > Epinephelus > Epinephelus moara. Next base: position 41,818,430 of record NC_065519.1, read on the forward strand.
GTGGATGGGTTGCAAAACACAGGACTTTCCCCTGTAACATTCCCCCAGGAGACCAGTGTTTGGAACTGTGTGGTCTTTAAGTGAACTTCATGTCATTTTAAGGTACGTCCTCACCATGTTTCTTTTCCTAAACCTAACTACGGTAACTTTACTTGCCTAAACCAAACCTCTGTAACTTTATGTTAATTACATAACTTTATGTTAGGTACATAATGTCATTCAGTGGACATCACCCATACTAGTGGTGAGAATGGCCAGACTCACAATATGATTTTATCATGATACTTAGGTCACGATACGATATTATTGTTATATTGTGAGTATTGCAATACAATATATTGCGTTATATTAGGACTTATTACTTTTTTGTTTCGAGGTGGACATCTAGGTTTAGTGTCACCAATTTACTATCTGACCAAATCTCTCTCTTTCTGTTCCTGATATATGATGTTGAATAATGGACAGAAAAGTGTTTTTCGCAGAACATTATGGTGTCACAGTGAAGTGACCTTTTGGACATGAAATGTCATCACTTAGTCATTTTGTAATATTAGATACTAGTGTGAAATTTTGTATAATTAGCATATACATTCTTGAGTTATGGCCAAAAACATGCGTGACCTTGACCTTTAGCCACCAAATACTAATGAGTTGATTCTTGAGTCCAAGTGGACATTTGTGCCAAATTTGAAGAAATTCCCTCCAGGCATTCTTGAGATACAGCTTTCAAGAAAAATGGGACTTACTGACAACCTGAAAACATTAAACGTCCAGCTACAGCTGAGGCTGACATGGAGGCGTAAGAAGAGCTCTGATCACAGTCCATGTATGAGAGTCCATATTGTTCAGACTTGTTTCCAGGACATGATCTTTATACCACATGTGACCCAGTTAGAATGTGGGTCATATGGAGTGCCCATGTGGACTTTGACTGGGAGTCCACATGGCCTGATATCTGGAGTTTCAACACAGGCTAAAATGATAATTTCAAGATCACTGTGCAATTATAACCAGCAAGGTGTTCAACACAGCCACTAACCAGCAAGGCCAATGCAGATGTAATCATAATCTGCCTACGCAGAAATCTGTACGAAAAAGGATATGATTTTGGTATTGAAAGCATTCTGGTTTCCATAGTCTGAGGAGAATTAACCACTCATTTTTGAGCAGCTGGTTAAAAGTCTGTGTGGAGAGGTGTAACACATTAGTCAAAATGCTTTCTTGGAAGAGGTAGTCTTGGCCCAGATACCTGCAGGTTACACTCGATCTCCTGAAATACTGGCCTTTACCCCCAGGGGCTTATTGTTGTCAGACTAATAGCTGATGGATTCCGAGACTGATGCAGAATTGCCTTGGACTGCATTTCTTCTGTAGGCTGCAAGGTCTTGCCACAAACAAAACTCTGCCTGGACAAATCATTCAAAAAGTACTTGGTTGTAGTTCCTCTCTTTCCAAGTATGCAGGTCCAAACTCCTGAGAACAAGAGGACACAGTATGTTCAATTTGCAGCTGGGACAACAGCATTGAGAGTGAGATGCAGGCAGTACACACCAGTCATCCTCACTGTAATAACAAAACTAAATTTAATATCATACACCACACTTCCACTGTTTGATTCCATTTATTTTTTTCATTGTGTGTGGGCCGCTCATACAGTGTGTACACATCTTACTTAGGTCCACATAGACAGCGCTATAAGACAATACTAACAGCTCAATAAAAACATGACCCTTAACTTTATCTCCTGACAAACCAGTCTGACATCAACAAATTCAATTCTAGGGACAAAATGAATCTTCCAAAGTGAAATATTTTATGATTAAACGTCAGTGTTACTGCCACACTTTTCTCCATTGGTCATCAGTCAGCGTATATTCAATTCAGTGGAATGATATTCTACGAATTAGCACCCCACAAATGACGTTACATACTTGATATAAAGTTGAGTAATTACAAAGAAAAAATTATAGAGGTTAGGTTCAGGCGAGTAAAGTTACTGTGGTTAGGGTTAGGAAAAGAAACATGATGAGAATGTACCGTAAAATAACTCACACAGCTTTGAACTCTGGTCTCCTGGGGAAAGTCCTGTATTTTATGACCCATCTACCACCCCAGCTGGCCTCCTTACTGGACCACTCGGGACTGCTTCCTTCTTTACTCCTGTCAGCACATTGGTCACGTGATTGTCGCTTTTCAAAATACGTAGTTTATGCATGAATTACTCATGATTACATTGTATATGTACGAAATTTGGTGCATTACCTTTTGTAGGAAATGTACAAACAGTGCACAAAAACAGCCTGCATCAAGTGACCCACTGGCTCAAGAGATTAAAGATTGTCCAACTAACCAGCTCTTGGAACACATCAAGGTCAATGAACTGGGTTAGAGGAGACTTGCAGAATGCTGTTATCAGAGCAATAGATGCCCATTGGCATCGGGAGAAAATTTTCCAGGTTTCACTTTCATTAGGTTTAAGTGCAAAGACTACATGGTTAGGTTTAGAAAAAACATCATGGTTTGACTTAAAGTACGTATGTTACATGATGTACATCACGTTTTCCTTAATGTGATATACATCACATATTTAAAATAACACTGACTTTTGGTTTCACACAGGACACAAACCCTGGTGCCCATTTGGCCCATCCACCACCATGACCTCCCAACCCAAAACTTTCTCACTCTTTATGCTACTGTTGCATGAGCTGACTTTCCTGCATAACAATAAAGGCAGTCATTGAATGCGCTGCTAACAGCATTCTGAACAAACTCAGGACCCTTCTAACCCATATCTATAATGCTGAACCACTAATAACGCCCATTTAATCAAGTAATATCACTCAAACCCATGCCTCACATCTCTGAAAATGTAGGGGCAAAGTTTCAGACTGGCATTATTTGATGAATTGACCATGCAGTATTTATTTGTAACGGTTCATTTTTCGCCCTAAAGAAATCTTGACATACCACTGTAGTGGTTGCCACTTTTATAAGGCATCGAATAAAAGATGATTTGGGAAAGAGGAAACTGTGTGGGTACGTTTTGGTCCACCCAGCACGAAGAAGAATTTGGGCTCTAGTTTCGCAGACCGGGCGAGGCGGAGGCGCAGCGCACCTGCGCTTCGCCAACTGGGTGCGGAGGCGCAGCGCACCTGCGCTTCGCCAACTGGGTGTGGCCAGGTGGATTTTGCAAGTTCAGCACACCGTGCGCCTGGCGCAGCTACTCCTCTGTCCCATCTCCGTCCCTCCTACCTGCGCAAGTCGGAAAGAGGGAGGAGAGAAGGCGTGGAGTGGGTTTTACACACATCACACCAATCAAATGAGCCCCTCTCCTCGCCCTTAAATGCACCGCGCGAAGGCGTAATGAGAGTTTACTCAATTCGCCATGGCAGAAGAGAGCAGCAGCGTCAGACGGCCAAACTTCTCCCAGGAGGAAACTGATGTTTTGGTCCGGGAGGTCCAAGCTCGCAGTGTCCGAATATACGGAACTGCGAGCAGACCTCCACGGGCTGATGATGCAAAGGTAGCCTGGGAGGAGGTCACCACAATTGTAAATCAATGTTGCGTTTCTCTCGTGCGCGCGCGCTCTCTCTTTCTCTCTCGCAGTCTCACTCTGTTTCTTTTCTTTTGACTTTTCTAAGATGACAGATGCTGAATATATACTCCCTATCTGATGCTGTGGCTGTTTGTGGTTGGCTGAGAGGGATGTGAACTCATTAGTTTGCAGCTGTGTTAATCAAATCAGGTTGGGTTTCCATTACGCGTGCCAAACGTGCCAAACGGTGCCAATCCCCTTTGATCTGACATCAGATGTGACGGGACAGTCGATATAGAGATACATTTATGTGCTGATTGCAGATAGTTGCATTGAATAGTGTTTTTGTGGGTATTTATTGCATCGTTAATGTGCCTGATATTCTGAAAACCTGCCTGTGAGGTTTTGGTGACGTGTGCACACTGTCCGCCGGTCAGCCAAACTTCGGCTTACACCGGTTGCGCTCTGCCTGCGCTGACAGTAGACCTGGTTTCAGTTGGCGAGTTTTTAGCGCACATTCAGCGAAGCCTTTTGGCACGAAACTGTCACTGCGCCAAGCTGGATCTGTCGACACCTCCCCCTGCTGCGCCGCCACACCCATCTCAGCGCACCTCGGTCTGCCAAACTACCAAATTGAGCGCGCCTCGGGTTGCGCTGCTCGAAACTAGCTCTGCACGGGGTTCACCACCCTGCGCCACCCTGCACCGTGCCGGGAAATTAGAGCCCTATGTGTGCATGTGACTTTGAGAGTGACTGAATTTTTGGTTGATTCAAACATATAAACACAGTTCTTACAGTGAAGACTTCATGATTGCCATTGTGGAATGGATGAATTGCAACATCCTAGGACTCCTACCTGACAAGTCACAGAGCTGACACACTCTATTTTTACTGCCCGTCCATGCTCTCTGCACCTGCTTTATAATTCATCTAGTGCTTCCTAATGCGTTCAGTGTGTCCAGGACATGGATCGACAGCCCCAGAATATTCAAAGGGTAAGAAAATAATGAATATTCATGTCTTGAGGGGCTTTTTACGTCCTGACACTGTAACAGCTGAGTATGGGGAGATGTGCATGTAGTTGGACACTCACCCAGCAGAGTGAAGAGAGATGATCCAGGAGGAGCATCAGTGGATATTTCTTGGCTTCCAAAGCACAGAAATTCTCATCCCTTTTCTCTCACCAGTAACGGTTTGCTTACAAGCACTTACTTTACAGCAGAGTTTCTACTAAGTGTTCAGAAATACAATTCTATCTCAAAATAAAATGTTTAACAATTTTGCAGTGCTGAACTCTACACAGCCAGGAGAGACGAAATTCAAACTGCTGCCACATTTCGCATTAGGATGGACAGATTATTGAGACAGAGATGATACAGAAACATTAAATACATCCCCAACAATCTGTACTTGTGTCAATTTCAAATTAAACCATCCATTGGACCTTGTTGTTTAAAGCACTGCGTCTCAACCAGGGGTCCTTGAGGGAGGTCCATGGGTCCTTGAGGGAGGTCCAGGGATCCTTGAGGGAGGTCCAGGGGTCCTTGGGAAATTGGGCAATAGTTTATTTTCACAGTTTAATTAAAGTTACTCTTACCTTTCTGGTATTTCACACAGCACTTAGAAAAAATTTGAACATCCACAACTCCCGCTTCCCTCCAAAGTCCCATCCCCCTCCTCCTGCAACTCCACCTCCCTCCAAAGGCCTACTCCCCCCTCCTCCATTACATCCTCATTACGTCTAAGGTAGATGCAGGCGTTGGCAAGGTAACNCATATAACGTTATGAACTGAACGTCTTTATTTGTCATTTTTATGCGCAGCACAAAAACAAAATGACATTTCGCATACCTCAATCAAAAAGAGACAAAACATTTAAAAACAATTTGTGCAACATATAAGAGAGAACATATAGTGCAATAGTAAGCTGGAAAGGGTCGACATTTCACAGTCAAAAACTCCACATCCTGAGAGCAGAACTGGGAGATCCTCTTCACATCACAGCACCATGTATTGTTTGTGTATACACCAGGAGCTTACCAGATGGTGCAGCCTCTCTCTCTGCTCTGTGTAGTGTTAACCCCGTTAGCTCAACACCGGAGTCTGATATGTTACCATTCATCCATGTCTCAGTGAACACAAGGACGCAGCAGTCCCTCACTCCTCGGTGACTGGATCTCCACAGTCGGATGTAATCTATTTTCGGGTCGAGCGAGTGGACGTTCACCAGAAGGACGCTGGGAACAGCTGGTTTGATGGGGTTAGCTCTTAGCCTAGAGCTAACCCCATCAAACCAGCTGTTCCCAGCATCCTTCTGGCGAACGTCCGCTCTGTGTTTCCCCCACTCCCGCTTCCTGTCAGCGCTGCCGGCGTCTCCCCGTCTGGACAGCTTCAGGCGAAACCACAGTCATCTCAGGGCTAGCTCGATGTAGCAGGCCAAGCTTGCTACACATCCTGAGCTCTCTCGGTTGAAGCGTTAGATCTCTGCAGCAGTTTCTAATGTCTGTTTGAAACTCGCAACTGTATTGCACTGAAGAATTTACTTGTTGTTGCACCATGTTTATAGTTTATATCCACAAGCGTCCCTGTTACTAGCGTATTTGTTGTCTCACAGATTCAGGGGCAGGGGTGTGGTGAGGAGATGCTACACGAGTGGTTACGTCAGTCGGAGGCCTCCACGTGGGGAAGACAGACAGGACAGGAGAAAACTCCGACGAATTGGTTGGAGTTTTCTTAGAATCATATGAAGATGGTATAATTATGAGTTTTTATTTCTGGTGGAATTCACTTACATTTTAGTGTGCCATCAACTTATTAATAGCATTTTAACCTAAAAAAAGAAAAGTGTAAAATTTCCAGAAAGGTAAGTGTCTCTTTAACTGTAAGGGTGAGCCCAATGTGAGTAAGAGCCTAAGAGTGACTTTTCTCATCAAAGGTTTCGTTCTCTCTACGGCTGTTGATTTTCAACCAGCTTTGTGTCGTGGCAGTGTGGCCTGTGTGTGCAGATGAACAGTGTTTGGTTTCCCCTGATGGGCGGTAAGCTCTTGGTGCTTATGGCACATGGGGGCAATCTCTTGATACGTTTTCTGTGTGTGTAGGGTGAAGGGGGCTACATTTACATGTTACTGTGCAATTCTGTACTGTACAGTGATAGTTTATTAAATCAAGGTTTGCTTACTAACTTTTTGTAGGGCTTTCAACCACATCTCACAGTCTTCATTAGCTTAATCACTCAGAGGCTGCTAAATCAACAGGGACCAGCAGAGGCATCCCAGAGGAATCTCATTACATCACTGGGCTGTATAAGAAGTTTGTATTGCTTACAACCCAGCCATTAATCAAATCATTTCATTTTTAGATGTATTTGCATGAAGCAGAAGTGTCACTGTTAGTGTCATCAAGTGACTAACAATTAAACAGCTGTACAGGCTTTGAACAATTTTAGCATTTTATGCTTCCACACCAGCGATAGTCAGTTTGGTGGTCAAAGGTCAAGGTCACTATGACCTGTGGCTCATTTTTGTGAGCACAATATCTTAAGAGGGCCTTGAAGGAATTTCTTCAAATTTGGCACAAACATCCACTTGGACTCAAGGATGTAAACAGGACACTACAATGACTCACTATTGTTTCCTGAGATACATGTGGTTAGCTTGCTAATTTCAGTCAATATCTTCGCAACACAATACAAAGATTTCTTCGATAAGTCAGAATTGTTTCTGTTTCACCATCTGTTGATAATGTTAGTTCATTTTTTGTGAATGTTTTAAAATGCTGGCCATGTCTTACACAGTGCATTTTAACATACATTAATCTCACCTATGCAGACTTACAAATCATTTGAATTTATATTTATATCAGAATCAGAATCAGAAAAACTTTATTGTCCATTGCAAAGCAGTGGAAATTCGTCTTTGACATGGCTCACAGAATAAATAAGACATAGGTTAAAAAATACATAAAAAGACATAAAAGACATAACAGTGTAGTTTAAAGCAACACAAAGAAAACTAAGAACACTTGCTTTAGGTGAGTCAAATCCTTACGATTTATTGATAATGTTGATTGCACTTGGAATGAATGATTTCTTTACTATGTTTGTCCTTGCTATAGGTACCATGTAGCGCCGGCCAGATGGGAGGAGTTGAAATGAACTGTGGAGTGGGTCTGAGGGGTTGTGTATGATGATTGGCTTTCCGTTTGACTACCTGTGCGTGGAGATCTGTCAATGAGGTCTGAGTGGTGCCTGTTATTTTAGTAGCATGTTTGATGACTTTTGACAGTTTGGATTTATCTTTAACAGAAAGAAAGGTGTACCAGGATGAGATGTTGTAGGTCAGGACCGACTCAATGAGTGATTTGTAAACAACTGTTAAAACAGTTTTGCTTACATTAAAATTATATAGTACCGTATTTCAGAAATCCATCTTTATTTTAGGAAGGGCTAATTTTAGCTCATCGATTTGAGAATATAAATACATATAAACCATTATTATCCATTTTAGTTCATCTTAAGCCCTAAAAGAGCTTTGATGTTTCCCTCACCAAATATACTGCAGTACAGTATGCATAACTCTCCCTAAATGACATGAGGCATGCAGTAATCGTTCGTCCTGTATATCCACTGTGCTGCCAAATTTACAGTTTGAATGATTGTATCTGCATGTCAACACGAAAATTGCTTGTCCATAAGCCATGCAATATATTTTCTCATTACAGCATTATAGGCCTTAACGGTTTTAGTGGTTTGCTGGGATGAGGTTTAATTGTGTTTTGTGTTTTAAACAAATGATTTTGATGACTGGCCCCTTTCACTATACAACAACCCATAATCAGCTGTATGAGGCTGTAACCAGGGCCTGCTGCTGTACCACACAAAATGAATAGGACCAACACTCTACAGCCTCTCTCACTCTCGCAGAGGACTGTTAGTGGCTCTCATCAACACAGAGCTCAGAATTTTTTAAAAAACGAAATGACTCAATCATTAATTCTCCGCTAAACTGTCAAACTAAAGTGTTTCCTCCTTCAGATGTAAGACTTCAAAGGGGGGAAGTCGCGGGTTTCACCCAATTGCCTGGATTTTAGTGTTAATTCTTAATTACTCATAGTTGTAATTAAGATTGAACACGAGGCTTTTCAAAGGGAGGGGAGCTGTAGTCGTGACTTCAGCAGTGCAAAGGCAATTATGGGAAAGAAACAGATAGTTCAGTTCCAGTTGTGATGTAAAAGGATTTGTGTGATGAGGGCGGTGTAGGTAGGAAGTGTGCAGGAGATTCAACGTGAGTGTTAGGGATAAACTGCATTGTTCATTTTTTAGGAAGTTGAGTGTTTTACCCAGGTATCAGGAAATCACATGTTTTCCTCTTTTGGGACTTGAATGCTGGATGTTTTGTGGTATTGACTGAACTGGCTATTTGTGCAAGTTCTAAACTTGGAATTTCTTGTTGTGGAAGTACTGTAATGTAAGGGCACAGTGTGTTAGTGCTCATGATGGATTTTCCCTCAGATATCTGACCGAAAAGAGATATGTAGTCAGTATCGATAATTTTGAATCTGAAAGAATCGTTATGGCATTTGGAGTCCCACAAGCATCTGTTCTTGGGTCCCTTCTGTTCAATATTTACATGCTACCGTATGTTGAAATTCTCCAAGACTATAAATTTGCTTGTCATAGCTATGCAGATGACTCACTGATCTACTGTATTAAGGGTGGGTGTGTGTGATATATCAAATATATTAAATGTATCGGGACATGTTTCACATGGTATGTATAAAATGACTATATTGCAATCATTAGTATAAATAGTCATTTTTTTAAGCCATGGGCATGACACTCTCTTCGGCATTTCAGTTCTCCTGCTCGATCCTGTGGCTCTTTCCCTCTCACAGATACACATGCATAAAGAAACACTCTCAAACATGAAACTTCACACACACTCCTTCACTCATCCAAATCACTTTCTCCTGAGCAATAGAGTGAAAGCAGGCGAGGTTTGTTTCTCATCTGCAGAGCTCCTGACCACTACTATTAAGTCACAGTTTGTGACCATGGAGCACTACTGCAACTTGTAAATCTTATTAATATATGGACTGGATAGCTTTTAGTTTGTTTCCAGTTTACAGTAAATAAATCATCACGTTTAATTGCCCCACGATAACAGTTTAACTTAATGAGATTAACAATTGAGTAAGCAGAGGAAGCACGTCTTTGTACCTGCAGAGCTCCTGACCACTACTGTTTAGTCTTATTTTGTGACCATGGAGCACAAATGCAACTTGCAAATATTATTAATATATGGACTGAAGAGCTGTTAGTTTGTTTCCAGCTTACAGTAAATAAGTCCTCATGTTGAAAGGCGCAACAGTTTAACTTCAAGTTTACAGCAAGAACATCAACACATGTGGCCAGAGACAAGCTAGGGGCTTCAAAATAAAAGCACCAGTGGTTCTGCTTTTATTTTTCTTTAATAATGACAACACATTTTTCAGCTTTATTATAACAGTACTTTATTGAACTGTATTATGAGTAGTACTTTATTTACTTTAAAATGACAGTAGCTACTTTATTTAAGTTTTGTAAGTGTGGTTCATTAAATCATTTTTGCATTTTAGTAGTTTACAGTAGTTTCGAGGAAATTTCAAGATATTGCGGAATATATTGTGTATTGCAATATACCCAAAAAATGTTATTTTTCATGGCATATAACCCAACCCTAATCTAACACTTTAACCAAGTGAGTATTGTCCTATAGATTCACTTTCTTCTGTTCCTTTTGCAACAAAATTTCCCCCAATTATACAAAGATAAGACTGAAATATTTCTCCTCAGCAATAAAAAAAGCAAGGCTAGCGCTTAGTGCTTACCTTAATCCTAGAGGACTATAAACAAACACCTAAGTCAAGAACCTTGATGTAATCACTGATGACAATTTAAATTTCAGTGGCCACATTAAATCTGATAAGAAAATCACTTTTCTGGCGTCTTAAAACAGTGAAAATTGGAAACTTTGTGTCCAAGCAAAATTTAGGAAAAATTAGTAACGCTTTTATTTCTTGTCAAGTGGACCACTGTAATGCACTCTTTCCTGGTCTCACCAATAAGACCATTACAGCTAAACAAGACTGTTACAACTCATCTGAAATACTGCTGGTAGAATACCGACAAACACCAAGAACAGAGAAACATCTCTCTAATTTTTAGATCCTTGCATTGGTGTTCAGTTAAATACAGAATTGACTTCAAGGCCCTAGTTATTATCTATGTATAAGTCACTTGATGGTCTGGAACCAAAATATATAGCAGATATGTTTGCTGAGTACAAGCCAGGTAGGTCTCTCAGGCCTGTGGGGACCGGTCAGTAACTGGTGCCAAGAGTTTTTTCCAAATGTGATGAAATGGCTTTTAGCCATTACGCTGCCCACTGATGGAATTAGTTCCCCTCAGAGCTAAGATATGCCCCAACTGCAGCCATTTTTAAAACTGAGCCAAAGTCTGCTCTATTTTCCACATCTTTTAATAGCTTCTTTGCATATAACGTCATACATTGTTGTGCTTTGCAGATGGAGGGCATGCAACTGGAAGCAGAGACTACCAGCACTGCACAGATGCCTATGATTTGTGTAGTTTACGGCTGTTCCACTTAATCAAATTGGGGGAAAAACAAGAGCCACTTTAAGTCCTGAAAATTGTAGGACATAACAGATAAAAGTTTTTTTTAAAAACTCACTGAGAAACAGCTGCAGATGTGGATCAAAAACCTCTGACTTCAGTCTGGCGGAGCAGAGCCAACTACTGTCAGAGATAACTGTTATAGCATTGCGTGAAACATGCCTCAAATTGGAAACAATTACAATGTGCTGTGACAACTTCTCCATGTTTTTAGCCATGACCCAAGTTTTGGTTGACCTAGTACCGTTAGGTCAAAAACAGCAGCAAAAGTTAACAAATGTTAACTAGTAAGGTTAGCCTGACAGCAGTGTATCCATGAACAAGGTTGAAATATAATAGATTGCTATACTCAGGCACATTTACTCGCCTGGCCTAAAACAAGGGGTAGTCATTTTGGTCATGTTCACAACTGCACACATAATACTCATACTCCACTAGACTCCTGTACGTTTTCATTGGCTCGCTGTGTAACGTTAGTAACATCAGGGGGTCTTGAAGATGAGGTAGTTAGTAACAAAGGTATGAACACATTCAACATGAGTTTCAATTTTCTGACTTAACTTGTTGCCTGCAGGTTTTGCTGTAAAGCACTTTGAAAATCCTTTGTATATGATGAGCAGTTAAATAAATAAACCTGTCTTACCTTGTCTTTTAGGATCACCACAACAGCTGCCTGCATGATGGACTTGCGCAGATACCCACTGGATGAGCAGAACTGCACCTTGGAGATTGAGAGCTGTAAGTGACACTGCGTTTATGTGTTTGTGTGTGCATGAATGGTCATAGCATGAATGCAAAGTTTGGCCTCAGCTACCAAATTGTCATGCTCCGGATTTTTGTCCATATTTTGTTATCTTGTGGACTTTGTTTTCTTCTGTATGTGTTTGTGTTCCTCCTCATTTCATGTCATTTATTCGTGTTTAATACAATTCCTGTTTTAGTTTATAGATTCTCTCCTCATGTGTCATGCCTGGTTTTACTTCCTGTCTTTGTGTGTTTTCCCACCTGCTTTCTATCACACCTGTCCTCCATCAGTCTCGTTAGTCCTTCCCTGTTCCCAGTCTTCCCTTCACACCTGTTGTATATGTGTCTTGTCTGCTCCACCCTAGCATTCCCAACCACACCCTTGTTTTTCAGCCAATCCCCATTTCCCACATTTTGCCTGTGTCCAGTCCACCTACTTCAGCTGTGTCTCATTTTTTAGTTTTCTGTGTATATATACTATGTGTTTCTCTTTGTTCCTTGTCACTTCGTCTGTGGTGTCATTTCCTGTATGGTCTCTTGTGTTCCATTTTGAATTTCTTCCCTGAGTTCATCCCTCTGTTCATTGTGCTTCCCTGGTTTGTTTCAGTTTAAGTTTTGGTTGTCCTTTTCTTTTGGACTTTGTGTTTTGTTGCCTGCCTGTTTGCAGGAACTCTTTTACCAGCATTAAGGCTTGCTTTTTGTTTAAACCTTCAAACTGCCTACTGCTCTGCATTTGGGTCCTTTCTGACACCAAAGATTCTTCAAGTCTTTCTGTAGTTTGTCTCAGTTGATAGAAAAAAAATGGACCCTTGCCTTTTAGGTCTGGTTCCTTTTTGTGTTGTGACCAAAGTCACATGGACTGACAGGTGACTCATTCATTGGACAGTTTTGGTGAATTGAATTTGTATAGTGCAGCACTCAAAGTGCTTTTAAACTACACATGCCACATTCTCTCTCACACACACACACACACATTTATTCATACACTGGTGGCCAAAGTAAAAGAAGGCACAGCCATCGGGGACTATTGGGGGTTGAGTATCTTGCCCGTGGGTTTTTCCTCACATGCAGACTAGAGGAGCTGGGGAACGAACCACCCATCTTCCCGCTGACCTGCTCTACCTTCTAAGCCACAGCTGCCCCTTTTGATGATGTCATCATGCATCATCAGGCTACATGAACAGCAGGGCATGTTGCACTGTACTGAACCTGATACTATGTTCTACTATGGTCTTACAAAGAACTCAGGAAAAAAAAAGACTCAAAAAATCATCTTGTAGTCTGCGGGGTTTTGAGGCGATTGTTACTCTGTGGGTTTCACAGATTCTTTAATAAGGGACTACATAATGACCGATTGCATGTTACCGTTGTTACCAAATTATCTGGTATATGTATATCCTTTACTATAGACTGGCAGATCATTTTTTGACAGTTCACAATGAGCAGATATTTTAGTTAGTAGTTAAGATTTTAAAACTCTGCTAAAATATCTACCATCTCAAAATCCTGCAGTTGAGCTGAATCTGACTGAAACCGGACTGAGACCCAAGCCAATCGCTCACACTGGGAGGAGGTCAGGGTGAGACTAGAGATGTACCGATACCACTTTTTCCTTCCCGATACCGATTCCGATCCCTGAACCTTAGGTTTGTGCCGATACTGAGTACCGATCCGGTACCAGCGCATAAAATACAAAATGGATGGGATATGAATTGTTGTATGTCTCAGCTCCTAAAACTCTGTGTAAAATAATAGTAGAATGAATGCCATAAAACTCTTTTTTGATGGTATCGGTACAACTCTAGGTCAGACACAGGACCCTGAGGCAGAAGACTGCTGTTCATGTCTCATGTGAAACCAAAAGTCAGCACTGAGTTATTTAAACTTGCGTATGCAGGTAACCTGGCAAACCCACTATGGGCTCATTTATTCTGGTACAACAATAGATACATTCATATCAAACAATTTAGGCATTACTATATATTATAATCTACATACCTCCAATCATTTTGTCTGTTGATAAAGATGCATCTACTAGATGGCAGTAGAAGGCAGAATCAAAGGTCTCTGACAACGACAGACATGGCAATGGCAAAGGAGATTGTCATAATTTACATTTCAACTGAGTCAGCGCTGTAGGCAGTGGTGGTTTGTAAGGCCATTTAATACATCGCTACATGTAGACGGAGAATTCTTTTCACTATTTTTCCGATTCATTCCATTCTTACTTTTTTAAAAATGTCTTTGTCATATCCTACAGTCATGTCTCACTTGAACTAGACTATTCTGCCCTGACAGTTCCTTGTGAAACTGCTCTGTTTTGTCTGAATTGATAAGCTTTCAAAAAATGTGCTCAAATATAGATGACATAAAGGCAGAGTAAGGACAGGGGGCTCTGCTTGTGTTTGCTTATCCAGCAAAGAACATAAGTGAGCCTTATGTGGAGAGAACTTTTCAAATGCTGTGCACAGTCACAGGGCCCTTGGGTTTCTGGTCAAGACACTACTCCTAAACCCAGCATCTCTTGTTCTTACATTTTTGTTTCTAGATATGATAAGGAAGAGTCATCCTTTTGTCCATTTTCTACAGCTTATCCAAGTCCACCTTTGCAGTGGCAACACTCTAGGCAAGGAAACCAGGATGACCCTTTTATCCCAGCTATCTTCTCCCACTCCCCCTGGAGTGATCTTAGGCATCCCCAGCCCAGATGAATCATTCTCCCTGTTCTGGGTCTACCCCAGGTTCTCCAACCCCAGATGATTGTACCAGGAATACGTCCACATGGAGGCATCCACTTCATCCTAATCAGACTCAAACCAAACCACTTGATGTTGCTGTCAATAAACAATATACAACGCGTTAAGGAGATGTCAAACCTGTCAGGCATTACTCCACCAAAATCATGAGCTGAGTATCAAATACTCCCCTCTCTTGCCTACAAAGGTTTCTCTTGAAAGTTTTTAGCTTGCTCCTTCATGGAGTACGGCAGCTGTTTTATAGTCAGCTTGGTGTGGAAGACCCAAGATCCCAGAATGTATCAAAAAGGCCGCAAAAATGTCTCAAACCACTCCTGCAGCAAAAAAATCAACCTCCCCAATATTCTCCTCAACCCTCACTGCAAATAAATCACTAGATACACTACTTCAGACAGAGCATCAAAGCTAGGCAGCAGCATGACATGAAGTAGTGTATTTATTAGGGGTGTTAGGATCCATTGATCTGGATCGATATATATCGATTCAGTGATCAACGATCCAGTGTCATCGATGCAAAGTGAAAACATCGTCATTTTCAGGATACACTTTTATTTTGAAAGCCTGTCACTGTCAAACAGCGGCAGGCAGATGGCAAACAGACAAGAGAAAGACGATGAGGGTAACATTTATTTACTCTGGAATAAATCAGCAATTAATCAGCAGTGTGGAAAGAAAAAGGAGTAACAGACAGAGCACATACTGTGTGTAAACAATGCTTATACAAGATAAGACACGTTGTAACATTACCTGCCTGGACAGCCATCTGCGTTTACTTCTCAAGCAACATTAGCTGCTCAGTTTCAACAATGTTCGGCTGAAAAAACTTTTATGCCAGCTGAAATTCAACCGAGCTGTTCTGTCGGGAGATACGGTGACTTAAGCCAATGGTGAGTAAGAAAAATGACAACGTTACATTTAATTTGTCAGGTTATAAGTAAAGGGAAAGTGTCAAAAAAACAGTTGTCTATGAACCTTGACAGTTGTTTTTGAGCTGAATTTGATACTTCAGTTAAATGATGTTGTTAATCCATGTTTTATGGCTGTTTGGGAGAAGTTTGCCATCAGGGTTTTCAGCCAGATAGACCTGAAACTTCAGGAAAAAGACGAAGATGGTTTGGGTTAAAATGAAAAGATCTATTTTAGAAAGGACTTTCTGGCAGAAAGATCTGAAGGTAAACTTATCCCATGAGCTGTCAGCTTAGAGTAAACTTAAATGCACTTAAGCAGTTACTTATTTATGTGTTGTTTTTATCTTTTATGGCCAAAAGCAAAAAAGACAGGGGTGGCAGCTTCTTTTGTAACTGAATTGTGTATCATATTGATCACAGGCCCCTAAATCGCATCAAATCGAAATGGTATCATGACAGTAATATCGGCATATATTATAGTTTTCCAAAGAATCAATATCATATCCTATCGTGAGGAGACTGATGATTTACACCCCTAGTATTTACGTACTGTAGCTCGTGGAGAAACTGGATACTGTAAAGACACAGATCAATAGCAAAGAAGTGGATTATGCTGTATGGCTGGCTTGAGAGGTTTCTGTCATCAGCGTTTCACCTTGACTCTGACTTGTCAACAGAGGATCACGCTACACATGGTTCAGACCTTTTTAGCCCAAAAGATAGGTTTAAGGAGTATTCCTTGAACATAGATGATGACCATACTAAGCCTGGAGCCTATCCAACATGTGAAAATGTTCATGTTCCAACAAGCTGCTTTCACTTTCACACACTGACGTCACATTTGAGGTTTCACCCACAGTGACACAGTATGCTTCACACTGATTTGTACATTCTGTTTTAATATGATTACTAATTAACACGCAGATTAAGTACACAGACTTATCAGCCACACTGGGGTTGTTCAAATTCATCTGGCTTTTAATAGCTTTAAATGCTGATCTTCCACCTATTGTTCTTGCCCACACAGTACTTCAGGTCAGAATTGACTTCCTGTAGAAGACTCTTTGGTCACTGAGGTCATTGTGCACTTAACACCAAGTAATGCAAACAGGCATTTCGTGTTCACCAGACCTGGCCAGAGTGCTTCAGTTAAATAATGGATATTAGCAACATGCATAGTTAAAGTCCCGCACATAATATATAAATGCATAGGAACACTCAGGGCTCAGTTTAAAGTGAGCGTGTTCCAGCCAGCAAGTAATAGTATGATACCTGAATGTCTAGAATGTGATAACACACAACACTGTATTCACTAAAACCATGGAAATTAATACTGGAGGCCACTTTTTGACAGCCTTGCTAACTAGGCTAACCTTATTTACTCTCGTTAGTATCCCCCTGCGTCACGTGACCTTCCTCTCGATGTAGTGTTCTCTCAAAAGTCTGCAAAAAGGGTTTTGCTTCATGGGTTAAGGTTGCTCTGCAGGGTTTGTCTGTAGTTTTTTGACAGGCAGCTTGAGGACGAGACAGAGTTGATGACCTTTCAACTTTTTTTTCCCAATCCTGTCAAAAATGTGTTTGCTTGTGCTTGTTGTCACTTCACTTTGATGTTTGCAACATATTCTCAAAGAGCAGCTTGTATGATATTCTACAAAAGAACAAAAAAAATGTTTTGATCCATCCACCACCCCAACCTGCCTCTTCACAAGCTCTCGTGACTGCTTCCTTGTTTGCTGCCGTCAGGATATTAGTCACATGATCGCAGCCTTTCAAACTACATGGCATATGTTTTGGGCGCATTGTTTTTTGTAAGAAAACATATGAAAGGTGGTAGCGCAGGTCCTCCACTAATCATAAGATCAGTGGCTCGATCCCTGGCTCCCAAAGTCCGCATGTCAAAGTACCCCTGGACATGATACTGAACCCCAAGTTGCTAAGTGTACCATTAGTGTGTGCCTGTATTTAAAGCCACAGTGTGTAATAAATGTCTCCCATCTGACGTTGAAATCATATATTGCATTCAAACGGATAGCGCACTCTAGCGCCTCACTGCTTCAAACGGGAATTGCAACGGTAGCCGCTGTGTACCAAAAGGCTATGATAACACTGATGAAACCATATCATCCGATACTTCATGGAGTATTCATTCAGGCTCCTACACAGACACATGCGACACGAGTTGACAAACTCCCCTCTCACCATGCTGGCTGTGTTTACAACGTAGGACTGTTGGGACCTCATCCTTCTCCTCGCATCACTGCGTCACTAACAGCTGCTAACAACTACCAGCGCCACTAATGGCCGCTGTTAGCTGTTAGCTGTTAGCTGTTAGCTGTTAGCCGTTAGCCACTGTTAGCTGTTAGTGCTGTTAGCTGTGATTGCATTACCTTTCTCCTTCAGGAGCTCTCTCCACCTGGGAAAGGCTACCCCTCGTATTTTGAATTCGCCGGTCACGTTGCCTTTTTGATTCCTTTCTGCACTGTCTTGGCGACAAGGATTCCGTCTCCTGTGATGCTGCATATGCATGATCCTGCATTATGCTCAAAGAGTGGGACTTTGTTATGCTGCAGTAGTGCCGGGGTAGTAGCAAAGTGCCTCTTGCTCCTCTCCTTTGGCTTCTCAGTTGCGCAGCACTGGCCTGGCTCTCAACGAAAACGCCAAAGGCGGTGCTGTATGTCACTT
Source organism: Epinephelus moara (assembly GCF_006386435.1). Classification (NCBI taxonomy): domain Eukaryota; kingdom Metazoa; phylum Chordata; class Actinopteri; order Perciformes; family Serranidae; genus Epinephelus; species Epinephelus moara. The sequence goes on from NC_065519.1 coordinate 41,836,729, forward strand.
GCTGGCGGGTGTATTCTCAACATGGTGAAACATTATGGAACCCCCCAGACAACTTACCCGCACAATGTACAAACAAATCTGAAATTCTCCTTTTACGAGAATAAGTCAGATTATTGGTGGAGGTATTTGTACACCAATGATGACATATTTATGAATGCAGACATTGATTTTTGCCAATAAACAACTGAAAATGTTACACAATGTCCCTTTAAGCTGAGTAGCAGGTGGCACCTTGTATGGTAGCCTTGGCCACCAGTGTGTGTGTGTGTGACCAGGGGTGCCCAAAGTTTTGCCACTGTATCAGTCACAGGCATTTATATTATATAGTTAGATTCGGTGGAAAAGAGTGGAACAGCAAACACTGCTGGTATTAGCATATCTGCATGAAAAAAAAGGGCTGCGTCTAAACTTTAACCTTAAAAAATGAAAGGTCTTTCAATTATGATAGAGTAGTTTGAAATTGTGGAAACCGTGGTAAACTAGCACAATAAGGAAAAAAGTGTGTTATATCATCAAGAGACATTTGAATTTCTGTGGTGAGAATAGGGGAGCATTCATTCAACAGCGTGTTTAAATCATGCCAATGTGTATATGTTTTTGTTTTTATAAATAATGCATTTATAATAATGAAGACCTTCTGCAGTCAGACTGTATCCAGGTATGATTATTTTGATCAACTTAAAGTGTACTATCATACTATAAAATCATCTCTAATGTCAGATTTGGAGGTCTTCTCACATACATTAAGTGGATGAGGAAAAAACAAAAGCAGAAGACAAAATCATAATGAAGCCCTTCCAGTAATGAGAGCTAATTCCCTAAAACCCTGCCGCTGCCTTTAGATAAGATGGAGAATCTGAAGAGAGAGAGACTAGCTGGCCCAATTAAATTGGTCTAATTACTGAAAGGGCAGCAGGGGGCTGTTCGACTCTGGTTCAGGCTGTAGACATAGCCCAGAGACTTTATTGTTGTTTCAGATCAGCCTGTGGGAAAGTGGAAGATGTTGAGCAGTTGAAAAGAGATTGAGAGGCCTCATTCCTGCTTTATCAGTCTCACACTAATGACTGAATGACTGAATTCCTTTTCAAAATCTGGAGGACATATTTGTGACATTTCCTGTGTTCAGTAGATGTTCATGATACATCTTGTATTTTACGAAGAGGATTTTACTGTTAAATAAATATATTACGTCTAATGAACAAGACAGGTATGTATGTATTTCAGGACATAATTTAACAAAAAAACAGCATATAGTTTTTGATCAAATTTTGCTTATATTGTCATTGCTGTTGCTCATCTTTTTCTGCTCAGTTTAATGGTATTCAGGTTCTTAAAATTCAATTCACAGTATCATTGCAGTGGAAAATTATGTCATGAAATCTTATAAAGAATGGATAGGGAAATTCCTAGCACATCCTCAGCCTGACCTTGTCACATATTGACATTTGGTCATGGACTTCCTACATAGAGAGATGACGTGCAAGGTACCCTGGGTGCGTTGGTTGTTGACATTTTAGGGACGCTGTGTCAACTTCAGCCTGCTACATGCATTGTCTGTTTTCAAAATACACTCAACTAGTCCATACCCACTGGTAGCTTTGTCACCTTCTACCTATGCCAGTCCTCAATGCCTATGTGCAGTTTCACATAGATTGACCACGTCAGTGAGTAGAAAAACGTGGGACAGACA
>NC_065519.1:41838424-41842982 GCF_006386435.1 Epinephelus moara
CCCCCATTTTGTTTGATGGGGTCAATAATGGAGGGGTCCCCTCAGATTATGTGTGGTCATATGCCTACAAGCTTTATGTGATGAGCCTCCGCAATATTCATTGCCTTATAGAAGCTCAGTTTTATTCAGTTTTCCAACTTTTGCCAAGAGGGAATTTGGCAAAAGTTGCAGATCGGTCAAACTTCACTGCCTAAGTGCCAGTTTTTTTATGACCTCGGAGTGAGACTGGGTTGGAAAAGCATAGCTGTGCCAACCATCAGGTAAAATTACACACAATACCTACAAATAAATACAATGATTTACCAAAGAACCAGTAAAGTGAGAAGCGCTGGCATCTTTTGATCCTGAGGTTGTGTTTTAGCTGGGTCTGTGAGCATGCATTAACAGTTCATAGCTAGCTTGTGCTCTTTTGGGGCCTCCAGTTTCCACAGAGGTTTCCCTCTCTCTCTCTTTTTTTCGGCCCAGTCAGTCTCCCTCTGCAAAAGTTCTTCTTCTCTACACTCTGGTTTCTGAAGGTATCCTTTTGTCTCCACAGTGAACAGCATTTTGTTGTCACTGTCATAATCACTCAGGTTTTTTATTTTCTTGTATTTGTTGTCTCTTTCATTAACCGCTGAAAGTCTGACCTGAACAGCTGACCTGCGGTGTAATGCAGTGCAGAGCTGCATCTAACCACCTCAATCCTGTTTGCTCTCGTGCGCTCATTTCACCTGCTTATTTACCACTGCTGTCACTGCCATCAGCAACAACAAGGGAATCTTCCACCCAAATGTTTAACATTATGTGCATTATATTACATTCAGTGCAGTATGTTTGTAATGGGAAAGCCAACCAGTTATTATTTCAATTTGCTTCAAGAGGGACTCTGTCAGAGAGACCAGATGCTTTCTATGGACTAGAGTGTGATCACAGCATTCTCACCTGTCCAGATGAACTGTACCAAGTGAGAAACACTTCTGAGTTCCAAACTAAAAACCGCAGGTGTGAAAGCGTCCTCAGCTGTCAACTCATGATGGCGTTCTGTTTTGTGCCTGGATCCGTATGTGCTCGTCCTTGTGTTTTTAGTTACAATTCAATGTTTTGTGTTCCCCTGTCTCTCTCAGATGGATACACCACTGATGACATTGAATTCTACTGGCAGGGAGGAAGCAACACAGGCTCAGTCACTGGGGTGGAGAACATCGAACTGCCCCAGTTCTCCATCATAGACTACCAAACCCTCTCCAAGAAAGCTGTGTTTGCCACAGGTAAGAGAGTCATACAGTGTCAGGTCAACCCTTTTGACCTGTGAAGTTTCATCAAAAAAAAAAGAGAGAGAATCTTAATTCACCGTAGTATAATTGGTAGGATATACTGTAATATGATAAAATCAGCACAGTGTACATTTCCACACCACTTATTCCATCAGTACAATGACAGAATCAGGCTTCTTCTTATTTGTTATTGTATACTGTATGTTGTATGTGTAGACAAAGTCAGTTACTCTGCCGAGTGCCAGCCCATTAAACCTCTGTTCAGTCTCCTCCTGCTCTTTGTCACCTCAGTTTTAATACATAACATTCACATTATAGATATTTTAATTTGCTTGAATTTTGTTGTTTCTGTTGTCAGACAAGTATGAAATAGTAATTTGTTCATGACCCATAAAAATGACATGTTAGCAGCAATCATTCCCAAGCTGCTGCACTGGCCCGCTTCTCTGCTGCAAATCAAGTTAAATACAGGTTAATGACAACAGCTGTGTGACTCGATATTCTGACATTTACAATGATGGATCACAGAGACAGTTGTCTTCTTAACTCTACATCATATTTTATTTCTGTATTTTGTGGCACTACATTAACAATGTTCTTATAAATCTGACTAGATATCTGCAACCTTGTGTGTAACAGGTTCTTATCCACGTCTGTCGCTGAGCTTTAAGCTGAAGAGGAACATTGGCTATTTCATTCTGCAAACTTACATGCCCTCCACCCTGATCACCATCCTGTCCTGGGTCTCCTTCTGGATCAACTATGATGCCTCGGCTGCCAGAGTCGCATTAGGTCAGTGACTTTTCAGTTCTTTACAGGTTAGCAATTATGTTTGCTGGTATGGTTTTTAGTCATTCTTTTATCATTGCTCTATATGGCAATGTGTGTCTGTTGGCCAGTCAGCTGGTTTACCACTTTGATCCAGACTAAAATATCTCATCAATTTTTCTATGGATTTCCATGAGATTTTTTTTTACAAAGCTCCATAGTCCCCAGGTGATGAATCCAGATGATTTTGGTTATCCTCTGACTTTTAATCTAGCATCATCATCAGGTCAGATTTTAAAAAAAAATTGTCCTAAACCTTGGTTTGTGAGCAAATATCTGCAAAAACCAATTACATTCCCGTCAGCCTGAGTTGGACTTCGTCTTTCACAATAATTAGCAAATGTTGGTGAACATGGTAAACTGTATACCTACCTTACATCAGCATTTTAGCACTATGATTATGAGCATATTATCATGCCAACATTTAGTTTAAAAGCATTTAACATGCAGCTGAAAGCACTGCTGTGTTTAAGTACAGCCTGGTTCTAGACTCTTTGTCTTGTTATTCAAGAGGGAAGTCAAGATAGGAAATTGTTATTTCCAATAGCAATTTGGCTTCTTTAAAAGGAGATGACACTCCACAACAGTGTTCAATATTAACTGCTAAAAATTCCATCTGCCCCTTTTAATTTTTTACCAAACATGCTATTCATTCAGTCTGCTCATTTGTTTTTACTGTGCATGTCTAACGAAATTAACTCTAATGAGAAACAGTGGATCAGCTCTTAAGGAATAAACATCTGCTTCCCCACATTACAGCTAGTGAAAAGACCAACATCTTCTGCAAGACCTTTGCTAAGAAGTGTAGATTTCCTGATGCACACATACAATCATAGCACCCATGCCCATTATGCCCATTACCGTCATTTCTATCAGCAATGTTTATGTCACACAAAAAGATGTCAGGAACATCTTGCGCAACCTGGATCCAGGAAAAACATCAGGACCTGAATAATTCCAACAGGAGTCCTCAAGGAGTGCTGTCCTGTCCCCTGTTGTGGAAATTCTCTGCTGCTGGTGAATAATGAAATAGAGACTTCTGCCGGCCGACAAGGTTTTTTATTTTCTTTGCAAAGAAAAGGTCAATCAGCACACAAGCGGTCAGAATGAAGAAAGACCCCGAGCATGGGGAAGCTTAAACATTTATACCTGAGGACCGCCTCTTACGGTGTGTTTCACACCCTTCTGTGTGCGGCAGGGAGCGGCGCCCCTACCCATTGTTTTCACACTCTTTCGTCTGCCATAAGTATTGGCTCCGACCCTCTAGGGTGTGTTTCACACCTGGCGTATCCTGCAGGATTTTGTATCTAGGTGGGAGGTTAAGAGGTCTAGACATCTGAAGTATTTTAAAACACAAAGAATACACAAAGAAAATGAAATTACAATTACACCCCTCAGAAGTCTCTTTCAACTCCTTTTACCCCACAGCATGTTCTCCGAACAATGGAAGACAGCCAGAGTGATCTCAATCCATAAAAGGGACTCAATAAAAATCCATCCAAGTACTGTCCCGTATCCTTGCTCACTGTCATCATCAAAGTGATGGAATCCGTTGTTCACAAACAACTACAGGGCTATCTCCTCTGCCCTTGCCTTATGTCGGGACCAGAGTTGGGTATAACGCGTTACAAAGTAACTTTTTACTTTTTCTTTCTTTTGCCGTCCCTCCTTCTAGTTATACTCTTTATGCTTGAACCCATTACGCTCTTAAACTTGGTTCCTGTGTAACCCTTTCTTTTCTTACGATCAAAATTATTTTAAACTTTTAAGTTTTGCTCGACACGTCCAGGATTGTTTTGTCTGTCCTGAGGTTTCTTTCTTTTTGTGTGTGCCTTCAGTAACATTATACCTAAAGCGACGAAGCCAGCCGATTGCAATAATTTTTCTACGCATTGATAATAGCTTTGATAATAATATCGAACAGCCGACGAGATTGTTTTCAACTTTATTATAAGTGAGTAGCCATAGCTGAATAGATGAGCTACTGTTCGACCTGCAACTCTATCAAATATTCAGTGGATCCAGCGCTGCCAGACACGTGCCAAAGCAGGGGTTTTTTTTGCCAAACTATGAGAACCGACGTTTGAGGGCCACCTGAAGGACGTCACAGTCAGGCTCAACCACTCCTCCACCACTGGATCCCAGCTGGTTTCATTCTGCTGGGAAGCCCCGGGAGGTGCGAAGTGACAGTCCGGGGTCCTCGGAGAAACATCAGCCAGAGCCAACTCTGCTCAAAGTAGGCCAAATCCCCCGCACCTGATGCAGCCGCTGTGTTGTGGTAAGAGTTGATGTCGAATAGGAGATTTAGTTATTCTGATCTTAATTTAGGTTTCGTTAGGTAAGTGGTTTTGTGCATCTCTGCATCCCCAATTTATCAATCAATCAATCAATCAATTTTATTTATAAAGCCCAATATCACAAATCACAATTTGCCTCACAGGGCTTTACAGCATATGACATCCCTCTGTCCTTATGAC
>NC_065519.1:41843005-41858895 GCF_006386435.1 Epinephelus moara
GAGAGAGAGAGAGAGAGAGAGAGAGAGAGAGAGAGAGATGCAGGTAATGACAGTAGCTTACAACAACATTATTGAAAGTAATAATATTATAGTTATAGTTCTGGCTACTTATCTATAGTCATATACTTTTTCTCACTATCACCAAACTAAATAACCAACAAAAGTGTTACCTCTTGTCGTAATCCATACATACTGTTGATTTTGTGTTATTTCATATCATCCTCATTTACTGTTTACTCAGTTGTTAAACATTTAGCCTAAATAAATCTTCCTTTATCGCCAAGTCGTTGTCTGTGAATATTTCTTTTGAGCAGGAACTAAGATCACTGTATAAAGAATTCATAATGCAGGTATTGAGATTGATTCATGATTGAAAAGTGTACTGACGAATTAAAAATTGGTTTCCGGAGTTATTAATTTGATTAGTCGCTTCCCTCCATAGGAGGGTGGTGCCCCTAAATTTATTACGAGTGCAAACATTTTCTAAAGGTACTGCTCCTACACTTATCTCCAATAAACAATTTAGATTAATTCCAAATCACAACACAGCTGACCTCCCCACAGTTTAGTCCCAGACGTGGAACAACATCCTTGACAAAAGCGATGAAGTGTGCATTGTTGCCAAGACATGAAAGGCGCATTTTACCAGGTCTGGTACAGTGGCCTTTGTGTATGGCTCATGTCAAAAGCATAACTGGACACATGGCTACAAAATTACCTTCAAGGAAAATTTGTTGTGCCGTCTGGTCAGTCTTTGTCACCATGCCCCATAAATGCATCAGTACCTCAGGGATCCATTCTTAGCCCGTTGTTCTTCTCCATCTTCAAAGATGATGTTGTGGAACAGTGTTGGAGCAGCATGTTTCTCTACATGTGATCCACCATCTTTGCACCCATAACATCATCAAATGGGCCTGAGGAGGCAGCAAGCCTAAACAAACACCTGGAAAATATCAGAAATGCCTGGAAAGTCACGTCTGATGCCTGGAAGGTCACGTTCAAGCCACAGAGTGTCCACAGCAAGTCCATCTCACCCTGAATTCTTCTGTGGGAGCACTAAATGCAAGCTCAGTGAGGAGATGGAAGTTCTTCGACTGTGTATTGACAGGAGTCTCCAGTGGATAAGTCATCAGTCTAACATCTGCAAACTTGCTGGACAACATTTTGGAGCACTTCAGAAGTTGGCCAACAAGATTCTACAGACAGAGTCAACGTCTACAAAACCCAGCTCAGGAGCATCATGGAGTACTCCTGCCTTGCATGGATGAATGCCTCACAAACCACTTTTGGGCAGCTAGGTATCATCCAGGAAAAAGCACTAAAGATCATTGGTGTGGATAAGTGCTATACCATAAATGCAATCACCAGTCTGAGCCATCACAGAACATTTGCTGCAACAACTATTCAAGATGCATACTCCATGAAATTGCTCACAATTTCACATTATTGTACATTACTATCCATACTATCCTGTAAATCAGAGGGTAGTAATAATAATGATTGTAATCCACAGAGAGATGGTAATCTAGGGAGAAAGATTAATCAAACGGATACACATTGGCTGGGTTGTAGGGTGTTGTGTCATTTATGGTTCAGACACTGGGATGTGCCAATCCAAAGAAATGTGGAAGCACTGGAGATCAGGAGAGTGATATATCCTGATTAGCTAATGTAAAGACACCACAGGTAAAAAAGTGGGTGCAATTTGACTCATGTCATACCCAACCTTACTGTTGTCCTTAACAGTCTACAGTCATGTCAGCAGCTCTATGAGCTAAAAACTTCCTGGGTATAAAATTACTTAGATCTTCCACATTGTTGGGCCTATAGAGAAAGTGCACTAGCCTTCCACCAGCCAAGCAGCTAACGTCCAGTTTAACCCTCTTATAACTTGAATGGGGATAAAATGATTTAATCACATGGCTCTTCTGGACTTTCAAAATGTTATCTGACCAATCCCAATAGGGTTATGTTGCTAAAAACAATGGATCCACTGATTTACAGATGTGTCTTGCACATTGTTCTATGAGAACGTTTTTTTGAGGGGTCCAGTGGCATCATGTGACGGACCCAGAAGTTGTACTTCTGTGGTTTGGCCACTGTGTCAAATTGGCTCCAGCGTCCACTGCTGTTCTTGGGGGCACCCACGGACACAAAAAGTGCAGCTGAGGCTGATGGGAGTGTCATTAGTTCTGTAGCAATTGAAATTTTGACCTGATGAAATTGCTAGATGAAAAGTCAAATTCTTTCTCTATGGGCCAGGTAGGTCAAGATGTTTCAGTCTGGGCCCACAACTAGTAAGGCTAAAAATAAGACTATAATTTTGTGTGCTATTTGATAAACACCTTCAGTAGAAACCAGTGGGCTTGAGGCTATGAGACCCAGACAGAGCAGGGAAGTCAGAAGGTTTTAAAACAGACACATTTTTGTTTTTGGTCTTTCCATTGGATTTGTTGACAACAAATATGAAAAATAATGGCAGCCTTATCCTTGCAGTCCATGTAGGGTCCCATCCCTAAATATATGGGTACCTTTTTAGGATCATGCTCTCGCATGCGCTTGAGCACACAGTCCTCCGGGGGAACTATTGGCTTGTAAACACAGCCTGCCTTGTCTGAATGCTCATTTGCAAACACCCTCAGGGCAGAGTGTACTGAGCAAAAGCCCTCCAGGCAGACTCAGTTCCCCTTGACAGTGTGATGGAGCTCTTAAGACTGTGGGTACATTGAAAAATCAACATTTTCACTTCACACATGAGCCACATTTGCAAGTGACACACCCAATATACATTATTCAGGAATGTTACAGTATTAACCAGTAGTTATACTTACTTATATATATATATATGTGTGTGTGTGTGTGTGTGTGTGTGTACGAATTTTGATAAGCTCTGGTTCTGGTTTGAGATTCTTGAAACTTCGGTGTTACAATATGTAGTGAACCATGGAAGATCACATTGATTACCTGCAAGCATTTGTTCTGTTATTGCAAAACATAAGCATGACCCAAATATTAATGATAAGACGACAACTTCTCACTTGACTTCTCCATTGTTGCCTTCTCCATCCTCTCTTTCTAACCTGTAGAATATGTTACGCCCACTTCAGGTTGAGGAAAACCTGCTATTTGTTTGGTTACAGCTGGGAACCATCTTTCCAGATTCAGAACCAATCTATTTTTGGTCAAAATGCTCCAAATGGTTCAAAATTTCATGCCCGAATAGAATGGAATAGATCCCATTTTCACCTGGTGCTAACATGTGAACTGTATCTGGATCTGTTTGGAGAGACTTTTGCCTCTTCTAAAGAATTAAGACAGAAAGAGCATTTCTTCTAAGAAAGAATTAGAGACTTACTGGATGGATTGCCATAAAATTTGGAGAATTATTCGTAATAACTTTGGTTTAATCTAGTGCCATCATCAGGTCAACATGCCAGACTTTTGGGAACTGTGTGGTGGACATTTTGTGAAAGATTATGGAGTACCAGATATTGCTTGTCACCACTCTGGGCTACTCTCCTCTAACCACATGGCCATCCTGCAGTCACATTATGATCATTAGTCTCCATTCTACAGCTTCTGTGTGAGCTGGCCTGCTGGAAGGGCCTGAGTTACTGAGGCGACAAAGGCATATCAAGTCAAATGCCCATCCATTCCACTGTTTATAATAGCCATTATTAGTCTTCCATTACTTGGGTTGTGTCTGTTTGTGAACCAGAGGTGAGTCAGAGCGCAGTACTGCCTCGTAATTACAACCACTTTGGTAGATTTTGTAGGAATCTTTTGTCCTATGTGAAGCACTAGCCATCTGCAACAGTACTGTAAATTTGTTTGAGTGGATGCAAAGGGGAAGGGAAACTTAATAATGTCCCAACCCAACTTTCACATCACTGACAGATACCTTTTCACTTATAAGTTATAACATATAATTGCATATGATTGCACACAACAAAGCAATACAGCTCAACTCCCATTTAAAGGATGACATTTTGAGGAACACCTTTTTTGCATTTTTTTCCCACAGTCATATGAAAAAATCAGTATTGATTTTATTAATTTGTGTCCCTTAGGAAGCATATTAGAGACATTTTTCACACTCTTTTTTCTTGCATGCCTCAGTGGTGAACACAGAATCCAAAAATAGCAAACATTCTTGATGATTTAAAGTAAAGGAAGAACACACTACAACAGCAAACTACAGTTTATCAAAGCATCCATTTACAACTCTCATACAATTCATGCGTTATAATCCAAGTCTCATTTATCCAGTCGAATGCTCAGTACATCTCAAATACAGGCATTTTCTCTGTAACCCTAGTATTTAAAACACTTCCGCATACAAGTAGCCACATAGGCAAGTGCTGGGATTTGAACTCTGCTCATGCATTCCATTGAGTTACTTTGACTTTTGAGACTGTTAATGAAGTGTAGCAGTTCAGCAGTTTGCCCTGCTTCCAGTCTCTTTAAACTAAGCTAAATGCATGCCTGACTTTCCATCCTTACCTGACTTGGCAAAACAACAAATTAATATGTTTACTTTAATCACTATATTTTTAAGATATGTATGTGTTTGCTTGCGTGCTTGCTTCAGAATATGTGACAATCACTACACAATGAAAAGCAACAAGACTAATGGCACAAACACAAAGTACAGCTAAGGCTGATGGAGATATAATTAGTTTTGCAGGTATTTGGTAATGAAACAAAATATATAGGTTGGGAGGGAGTTACTGCTCCTAGCGGTCGAGTTCAAGTATCTTGGGGTCTTGTTCACTAGTGAGGATAAAATGGAACATAAGATGGACCGGCAGTTCGTCTGCAGTGATGCAGGCAATGCGCTGGACCATTGTGGTGAAAGGCAAAGCTCAGGATTTGTTGCTCCATCTATGTCCCAAATCACATCTATGACCATGAGTTTTGGGTAGTGACTAAAAGAAGGAGATCTCGGATCCATGTGGCCGATATGAGTTTCCTCTGTAGGGTGGCTGGACTCAGAGATAGGGTGAGGAGCTCGAACATTCACAGGGAGCTCGGAGTAGAGCAACTGCTCCTTTGGGTCAAAAGGGCATCTGATCAGGAGGCCTCCTGAGAAGGCCCCGAGGTAGATCCAGAACATGCTGGAAGGATTATATATATATTTTGTCTAACCTGGGAATGCCAACTGATCCCCCAGGAGCAACTGGAAAGCACTGCAAGGGAGAGAGAAACCTGGAGTCCCTTCATCAGTCTGCCGTCCCTGTGACCCAGCCCCAGATAAGAGGATGAAATAGGATGGGTGGATCGAAGAAAGTATGTTTTTGACCTGATGGTGGTGCTAGATAAAAAAAAAAGGATTATCAATGCATTACAATTCATCCTGAGGTAGAAATGTGTCTCTTCACTAGATTTCATGTAAATCCATCTGATAGTTGTCCAGTGGACATTTCAATCTGAACCACAAAAGGTCACCCTGGTGGTGGCACGAGATGAAAAGTCAGGATATCACCAAAGATACATCACCTAGGGACCCCGAATGTCTTTACAAAATGTCATGGCATTCTTTTTTCATATGAGTCAAGATATTAAAGTCTTGACCAATCCGCTGATCTGCTTATCTCCATAGCCACATGTATCCTCCTACTAAAACAAAACAAGAGAATGTCAGAGGGTTTGCAGTCCAGTACAGCTAGAAATGTTGGCAATGGAAATGATTACCAATCCTTTTTAACAGCCACGGCCTGCATATGAAGGCTGTTTTGTAATAAAGGAAAGCCCTTCTTCTTCTTCTGTAGCTATGATGTTCTCTCAGCATGCAGTCTTACCAAAAGACCTCCTACTAACTGTCCCTTCCCTCTGCTTTTCTACAGGTATAACCACGGTGCTGACAATGACCACCATCAATACCCACCTTAGGGAGACTCTGCCCAAGATCCCCTACGTCAAGGCCATTGACATTTATCTCATGGGTTGCTTCGTCTTCGTCTTTCTGGCCTTGCTGGAGTACGCCTTTGTCAACTACATCTTCTTTGGCCGAGGTCCTCACCTACAGAAGAAGGTAGCAGAAAAGGCTGCCAAGTCCAACAACGAGAACAAGAGCAGATTGGAGAGCAACAAAGTGCAGGTGGGAAAGGGGCTTTGTGAAGTTTTCATACTGTGTGGTTTATGACATGGAGCCCAGAAACATTAACTTTATTCAGATTATGCAATTCAAGTTCTCTTTGACCCAATCAGTAAATTACATTTTAAAACATATCTGGTCATACAAGAGGTTCTTGCATGAGGCTTATTGAATGAGAGTTGTCTGACTGGCTACTGAACCTGGCAAATCAATAATCCACCACTATAGTGGGTGTCTTCTTATTTCTCACTTTTACAGTGCCCATTTAATCAGGCTTATTTTTGGTACTATTGTGAGTGTATGATTGAAACAGATTCACAATGGTGTGAAAATGGCAGCTTAGTTTTAAGGTAACAATTTTCAGGTAACAGAAATCCAAAAACCAAAGAATCCTGCATACTATTAATCACTTGTTCTCACTTCAATAAAACACTTATTCAGTATTCTTTAAAGTAACTATGTTGTAGGACCTGTTGTCTGGCCCTGTCTATAGGCAAACTTGTTTATACTAGCTCCAATCAAAGGTAGAATGAAAAGGCTGCCTCCCAGGTGAAATGTATGGAGATGACCCTGATGAAGGCCACAAGCTGAAATGTGTTGGTCTAACAACAAAGTTGTTCTGCAAACTAATAGGGCTGGACCCAAATATTTAACTGTTCTGATATATGATCATTGGGTAGGTATTTTTGTTTTCAATTTTGTGATTTGGATATTATAAATAATTATACATTGGGAAATATGAATTTCTGGCATTGTCCTGGATTCTTAGCCTACTATTAAGAGCATTTATGTAGGTCTACAATTTACCCATCAAAAGAACAATGTCACAAAGAAATGTATAGATACATGGGACCTCATTCAACCAAACTTTACAAGGTTACAAATATGCAATAGTGTAGAATAACAGAATCTTTAAAAAAAAACCTGAAAGACATGTTGCTGCATACTGTCCATGTCAGCCAAGAATGGAGACATGTCTAGCTAAGTCATACCCCCACATCCTTCGTGGCCAAATATTTGCTGTTGAGTACTCCTAGTGCTCCAGATCCCAGAAAGTGGTTTTCACGACAGCCCTCCAAACTACGAGTATTGCTGTTTGTCTAAATTGTCTAAAATTAAAAACCATTCCTGAAAAGGTCTAACCTGTATGGGGCAGTTCACGATGCAATGATCAATTCCACACATTTTCTCTCAATAGGGCGCTACTTGTTTGGGACTCAGCCTTTGACTTTGCCATCTATTTGAGTTTTTGTTTCAAAATTAATTGAAGGAACTTTGATGACTTCCTCCCTCAGGTTGATGCTCATGGCAACATCCTCCTAACCAACTTAACCAGTGAGATGGGTGGAGCAGATATGATGGGAGCTCTCAACGACCCTCGGGCTACCATGTTCTCTTATGACAGTGCCAGCATACAGTACCGTAAGCCCATGACCAGCCGAGACCTGTATGGACGACCAGCCATTGACCGGCCAATGGGCCACAAGAAGGGCCGCTTGCGGAGGAGGGCTTCGCAGCTCAAAGTCAAGATCCCCGACCTCACGGACGTCAACGCCATAGACAAGTGGTCCCGTGTCGTCTTCCCAATTGCATTCACCTTCTTCAACCTGGTCTACTGGCTTTACTATGTCCATTAGGGTGGCAGTAGCGGGCCTCTGTGGCAGCACTACTGCTAATGATTTGATAGAAAAGCTACCTAGGTCTTGTACAGCAATGAAAACGAAGGAGCGTTCAGTCCATTTGTATACATCCTGTTTTGGAATGAGTAGTACTGGATGTCTTTACAATGTAAATACAATTTAATATATAATATATAAATATATATATAACAGAGGTATAATTTATTAAAAATCCTATCACTTTTGCTGTACTCATCCATACAAAATAGATAGATAAAAATAATGGAATTTAAGACACAGTAAAGGTATGGTATTTCTAAGTTCAAACTTGCCAAAAAGACTTTGGTGACTCCAAAATTATGGGCAATGATCTTTCATTTGTTCTATATCTTTTTCTTACCTTCCGTTATCTCACTTTTTGCATGTGAATGGAACACAACTTTTTGTTTGCTTAAGACAAAAACAAGAGCAAAGGAAGCCCAGTGCAAAACAAGTAGGTAATTATAACAGTTTTTACATGATCTTGTGACTGAAGCTCATCCAGCTTATTAACAGAAGACGTTTGGTTGAATTCCACCGTAATAAGATAGTCCTGATTTGATTTAAGGTCAGTGCTCTGATTGAGGTCATTTTTGTGGAGCCGGATATGCATCGTGTTGAAATCCTTCTCTGAAAGCCATCTGTGAGCTAACAAACATGTCAGATTGCTTTTCATGACATGTTCTCTTTTTTTGACAAGTTTCTTTTCAGTTCTGTAAAAAAAGAAAAAAAAAGAAAAAGCTTTGCATGGCTCTACTGAGCCACTCTGTATTATAATCATTATACTGTATGCTTTCGAACAATCATTGCATATAAGGTAAGTACAGGACAGATGTTAATTGGAACTCCAACTAATTTCTCAAAAACAAAATGTAGTCGAATTTGTATCTATGATATTCTCACAGTGTCTGTGAGCATGTACAATGTAATTTTCTTTAAAAGAAATCAGGTAAAGAATGACCAATGATGTCACCATGCTTTCAAAATCACATTTAAAATTTCAAGCCCTGATAAAACTCGCTGCTGGTGTTGAACATTTTGTGTTACAGACTATTATTAAACATTTTTGTCAGATACCTGAAAATATACTGTTCATAACTGTTAGAAATACATAGAGGGTTATCCATCTCAGTGTGTTAAATAATTACAGGGCAAGTTTGAGGTCACTGTTACTCTAATTTATTTTTCAGTGGATTGCCTTTCAGCTCATTATCAAGGCTTAGGGTTAGGGATCAGTTGTAAGACCCCAGTTCAAGTTTGCTCCAGCTCCAGTCCTACAGTCAGGTTCAAAATACATTTCTGAGGACAAACTAGTGGTGAGGACAGACAGAGTAGGTATGACCAACATCAAACAAAGTGTAATAGCTGGCCCAGTGTCCCTAGAAATTATTTCCATATTGGACAAAACCTCACAAATCATGTTCTGTGCCAATGCCAGAAGTTGAGCGTCCTTTACAGTATACACCAGTCAGCCAAAACATTAAAACCCCTGACGGGTGAAATGAATAACACTGATTATCTTGTTACAGTGCAGTGTTCTGCTGGGTCCTGGCATATATGTACGGTGAAGAGGTCATTGAAGTGGCATATAGCAAGTTGCAAGAGTTTCATGCAGGAGATTGGAGTTCGTGTTCTTTCACAGACCTGCAGTTAACATTTGTCTTTCTAATCAACCCTATTTACCTAACCTTTATTTGCTTTTACCAAGCATTTTAGTTGCCTAACCATACCTACACCATAACAATAGTTTATTTGCCATAACCAAAGTCTCACCCTAATCTGGACCACACCATAGATGCCATGCACAGCAAAACGTTACCATCTTATGTGCTGAAAACTGTAAATGAAGAGGAGGGAGGTGCACAGCTTTCTTTTTCTCTGCTGCACTCAGGTCTCTCTTGCAAAATAGATCTTCATCTCAGTGAGATTACCTGATTAAATAAAGGTCGTATAATGGCTGTTGACTGCACAAGAAAGGTACAAGCATTCTGGGCAGAAACTTATTCCAATGCTGGACGGAAGGCTTTTCTTCTCCCACTTAATCTGTGGCAATCCAAGTTCATGTCTAAGGTTGTGTGATGGAGACATTTCTTTCAGCTAAACAACTCTAACATCTACATGTGGGTGACAAATAAAAAGAAAAGCCTACATGCTGTTTGTTAGTGAAGTGCTCCTCCTCCAAAAAACTCAGGAACAGGTTTTGCACAGCTTGTCATGTAGATTCTCAAAGTCTGTAGAGCTTCACTGGAGGAATGAACATCATTCTTGCAGAACATATTCCCTCATTTGGAGACTGCTGTCCAACACTCTAAAATCTCCCATAGGTGTTTAGTTGACTGTGAATGCAGTAGAATATGACTCGTGACATTTTCATCAAAGCATTCAGTGAGACCTCATGATCTGAATGGAAACATTATATTCTTCATGTTTGTCCAGTCTTTAATTCAGTTTTTTTTCTTGAATATATTTGTACATTTTTTGGCCACAAGCCTTTTTATAAGCTAAAGCAGGGCTACAGCATGGATTGTCTAAAAGAGACACGTGCGTATACACTTGGTGACCAGAAAATTGAAATCATTCAGAGTAAGCACAATGTTGGCACTCCTAGTGTGAATTATCCATGGCCCTGTCGTGTGCCGGTGTTTAAGATAACCATGCTGACACCAGAGCTCTACATTACCAAGGCTGATGGATGGACCTGTGTTCTATGGAGCCTGCATTTGTGTTTCTTCCAAAGTTGTCAGTAGGATTTATTGCATGACTTGATGTGTTGTGATGAGGTCATCCCGTCTAAATGTTCCTTGAATAGTTCCTGGACATTCTTTAGGCATTTTTGGATCAGAGAAACTTTTTCATAATTCTAATAAATAGTTCTAAGAACCCCACTTTTATCACGTCCGCACCACAAGAACTAGGAACGATCGTAGTTCTTAGCATTTTTTGGGACTCTTTTAGCTCCTATTTCAGACAAGGTACTCTTCCATAACAAGATAAACCTTACATAATTATATGGTGATTGGTTCAACCCATGAGCCAGTGCAGCACTGGCAACTGCCATTTTTAAGAAGCTGTTAGCTATGTAAACAACAGACAACACAAACAGCTCTTACCAGGAAAAACATAAAAGAAAGCACGAACAAATGGACCAACAGTGAAGGACAGGCTTCACTGACGGGGGGAAATCCAATGCGATTTAGACTCATCAAAACAAAATATAAGAATCTTTGATAACATGACATAACATGATGTTGCTACACCAACCCTTGGCCGGCTTATGTCATGTTAGCGATTCCTCTCGGGGAGTCCCCAGAACTGTTTGGTCCAAAAATGCCTTTTGACATGCAGGGAAGCATTATTTTGTTGAAAATGTCTATCATGATTAATCCATTTTGCAACCATGTTAAGGCCTTCCTATACTTTGGGTTCTGGTATCAAAGTGTCAATCTATGGGTAGTTAATACCTTCCAAACCATTATCAACTCACCCACAAGCATGTTCACTTACAACCTCATTTGGTTCATGACCTTGTGGTATTTGAGGACAGGGAAAGATCATGGTTAGAGTTAATACAAAGGGCATAGTTACTTAAAGTCACCCTAAACTCTACACCTAAGGCCATACTTCTTGCATGGCACTAGACGTCAAAATTAGGCTTAAATGATGAGGTACAAATTTGTCCAATTTGGACATCATTTCTTGGGATACTGAGCTCTTTTTAGCTACGAGACACTTTCAGCACTTTACCATTGATAGCAGAGGCACCCTGTGTGGCTGTCTGCTGTTACACCCCTATAGAGGTAGACTGTGTGTTTGTGTCATTTCTTGTTCTGGCCAGAGTCACTTTCTTACATATTCTTGGTAGACCTAAGGGTTTGAGGTTTCTTTTGCTTCTAGTCCTTCCATTGTTTCATTTTGAAGCTGCTGCCTGTTTAAAGCCCATAAACTATTCAGTCTTAGTGAAACACAATTTTGTCAGCTTTCTCTGTCATCTGCCCACTGTAACGCAAACAAGGAATCAAAGTTACTGGCTTTGGTAGAGACATATGTAAATGGTAAAGGAGGGTTCACCTCTTCAGGTGTGGCAGGGTTTCTATTTTTCTGATCACTGAGTGAGTTTGTACACTATGGGATGTGAACATGGATCATCAGCTGAGCTCTGTTAAAGTCCAACTTGGGCCTTGTTTCCACAGCTTTGGCCACCCTTTCTATCAGTTATGCTAACAGTTTGCTCACTAAATTAATTGTTGAAATCTATATGATAAGAAATACTGAAAAATATCAACTGGGTAGTTCCCAAAGTTAACCTCTAGAAATCTTAAGTCCTTCAAAAAGACTTCCCGCTTTCCCAGATTGGATAACTGATAGAAAGCATAGCTTAGACTGCAAAATAAGAAAAGAAAATAAGAAATAATCAGATACAAAATCTATGTGGTTAAAGTAATACATTTTTTCTTCCACAAAGTTTCCCAGTTGATGACAAACTTTTACAGTGTAGTCACGGCAACTCGAAGGTTAGGACAAGTGTGGACAGCTTGTCTTATCAGGGCTTTCAACAAAAAAAGCAGCAAAACCAGATAGGCTTCTACAGGACACAATAGTAGCAGTGTGCTCTTTCCTCATGGCTGAATATTGTGCCTTTACCAAGAATCTCAATATTTTCACAGGGTTTAACTTAACTTCTATCTAGTGAGTAGAATTTAAAACAAATCATCTTGTACTTTTTTTAGATTAAGAAGAACATGGAGAACCAAAAACAGAAGTGGACTATTTAAGATCTTTTCTGAGGCTCTAAAGTACAGTACCATTATCTAAGCGTAGATTGTAGTAGTAAGACATTCCAGCATTATGATGACAATCTTTTGAATTTAATGCTGAAAAAAAACTCCTGCGAGGCTGGTCTCCATGCTGCCAGTGTTGCTGTTTTTAGAGTGGACGGACAGGAGGTGGAAAAAAAGAAAACAACAAAACAAAAAAACAGCTTGGCTTTCTTCACAACAAAGGACCCGGAGCAGATGGACACATGTTTTCTGTGAACGGACGAGCTAATGGAGGCCCTGAACAACTGGTTTGCCCACAGGCCGTGGAGAGGGAGGACATGTGCTGGACTCTTATTGTGTAAAATTACTGTACAATTTTTCTCTCATGCTCTATATGTGCTCTCAAGTGGAATGGGGTGTGGGTGTGTTTGCCCGTGTGTCTTTCTGCTTGTTTACAGGCAGATATAAGACACTGTGCAGGAATGGTTGTGTGGATGTGTGTGTGTGTGTGTGTGTGTGTGTGTGAGTATGAGCATATGGATGCGTGTGAGAGGGACAAAACATGACACACGACATACAAATTCTTTGTGTCAACTTATAGAGACTTCAAAGAATAGAGTTTAAATAAAATTGCTGACATCTCTACCAACCACAGTGTATTTTTGCTGGCTTATCAGAAACTAACAAGTATGTTTCAAGCATGTTTGTTTTCACTGTTTAATAAACCCCAGAACTGATTAACACAACTAGGATGGGGGTTGGGTGATACAGTAATAGGGGCCCAGCTGAACGATTTTGCCCCCAGGGCCCCTTAACAGGTTAATCCAGCCATATGAACCTCACACAGATAACATCAGGTCAGGATGTGCTCTGTATCTAACAAATAGAGGTTAACTGATTCACACTCAGAGTAAATGTAGACTCTTTTGAGACAGAAAAAAATCATTTTACTTCGCTCCTATAACATTGTTACCAAAGCATCGATACATTTGTGTTTTCTGAGATGTTGGTCACGCACAGGTAATTTGTCTGTAGGTATCATTCTTTCTATTGGATGTACACTTTGTTTTGAGATTGTAGCATGTCATTTCATATGTGCTGAATCAGTTTAACCATCAATCAGTTTTGTAGCGACTCATCGTTGTTGGTTTTTTTTAGTTATAGTGTATTTATTTTTTTACTTACACATAGTTGCTTTTACTGCCAGGATAGTAGCATGGAGAGCAGTATTTTTTTTTCACAGAGACATCATTGCATTTACTGCCAGGATAGTGGCATGACAAGCTGTATTTTTTACTGAGACATGGCTGCTTTTACTGCCAGGTTAGTGGCATTAAAAGCAATTGTTTTTGACCAAGACATTGCTGCATTTAACGCCAGAATAGTGGTCTGAAAAGTTGTTCTTTTTTTATGGAGATATCCCTGCATTTACTGCCAGAATAGTGGTCTGAGAAGTTTTTTATTTTTTTACCAACACACCCCTGATTTTATTGCCAGGATAGTGGCATGAAAAGCGGTATTTTTTTTCTGACACAGCTCTACAGTTACTGCCAGGACAACAGCATGAAAAGCAGTTGTGTTTTTTTATCAAGACATCCCTGCTTTTACTGCCAGGACAACAGCATGAAAAGCAGTTGTTTTTTACTGAGATATCCAGTGCCAATTGTCCCACCAAAAACAGGTAATTTAAGCCAAAACCAAGTGCTTTTTGTGCCTAAACCTAACCACATGTTAACCACAGCCATAAATGTAGTTTCCCCATGTATTCGCTACATAATAATGTGTAAATGTAATGTATCCATGGTTTGCAGACATTTTGTCGGCATTTTTTCTGATGACTGGATTGCTGGTTGCAGTTTTTGTGAAATTTAGTTTTAACTGATTGACACAGTTAAATGCAGTCAGAGAAAAAAATCGCAAATTTCAAAAGAACTGCATGTGGCACTGTTGTCATTTTATTTAATTTATTTGATATGGATAAAAAAAATGTAACATGCACCAACATTTTCCAAAGCATGCTGTAGTGTTGTAGATTATTCAAGACTACTACCTTCCAGTCAACCATTGTTGATCAGTTGATTTCACAGAGGTACAGTAGGGAAATCAACTCACAGACACTTGAAATATGCTTGAGTTATGTATCTACACACAGCAGTGACAGTTCTATTAGTTCTGGTACAGTTCTATTATAACTGTAGGGGCAATATTTTTGACAATGATTCATTTTCTACATTTTATGGTGGATACAATCGACTATAAACAACAAGGTCTCATGACCAAATGATAAAACTCCATATCCATTGTTTTCATCTTACTTGTGCGTGCACCAGAGTATATTTTAAACTGATAACACAATGTGCCATAGCCAGCCATTTGAAATTCTCATAATGTACTTGTAGTTTTGGCTGACTAGAGTTCTGCTGGGAAAAGCATGTTACTGCTTGTTAAGCATAATGTAAGATCATCTCTCTGAAAACAGAAAAGTTCGACTCTAACAGCTCTGGTTCAGGCAGGCACTGAGTCAGCCTCTTCTCTATCCAGCTGTACACTGCAGATGTGAAGGGCCATTGTCTTTATAGAGACTGAAGTTTCTGGAGTGAAACCGTGGCGGCTGGAGGAGAATGCCATTAGTCCAGTTAGCATGTCCGCGGCAAACAGCAGCAGCGCTCATTCTAAGGATTAACGTGAAGCTCCGGAGTGAAGACGAATGCCATTAGCACATTTAGCATGGCTGTGTCTGCTGGCAGTTGAGCCCATTCTCATTATTAATCAGACAGCCGGCTGTCTAATCGACTGAAAGGCCACAGCCTGGACACAAACGTCACCTCCACTTACTCAGAGCACACTGTGACCTCTCTTCCTTCTCTGAGCCTTAATTATTTTAGTTCTCATCTATTTCTCCTTTTTATCCTGAGTAAACGTTTCTGCCTTTGCTGCTCTTAGCAGAGAAAACCTCTCTTTAAAGAACAGGTTTACTTTTTTTCAAGTCTGCCTGACAACAATGCTGACATGCCCATATGAACATTGAAACACCTTTTGCTTGCTGTAATCTGCCTGTTCATACTGGCCATTAAAACATCTCTTCCTAATGTGCTTCCAGTGTAAGTGATAGGGGAAAGAAATCTGTCGTCCTCATTCTGTGCAAAAATAAATTCCAGTTTATCTGTTTTTTATACATATATATATATATATATATGTACTAGTCCGTACCCATTGAGTGCACAGTTGCCCACATACAGTTTCACATGGTGTGTGTTTGGGATACAGGTCATAGGAAACTGCAGATTAAATAGTCAACTGAACCCATTAAGAAGAGCAATGTATTCAGACAGAGTGTTTGAAAAACGTGGGACAGACAGAATGACTGACTGACAGAAT
>NC_065519.1:41859314-41919433 GCF_006386435.1 Epinephelus moara
TGGGTTGCTATAGCGCCCCCCTTTGGCCAATTGATGTAATATTGCTTCATTGACATCCTCCCATGACCCTCTACCACTGTGCCAAATTTCACATGGATTGACCAAGTCAGTGAGGAGAAAAACGTGGAACAGACACACAGACAGAGTTTTCGTCATTATATAGTAACATAAAATCAGTTATTATTAGGCTTCAGCCATCTGACTTATTCAATTAACCGAGGATCTTCAAAAAGCTTGTCTTTTTAGGAGAGATTTCCCTCTTTGTTTTTCTCTAGACAGTGGTATAAATTTGTCTAACTTTGTACCATACATGATGTTAGAAGCCTCATATTAACCTCAGATAAACCCTGATGAAACATCAGCTGATTTACCTTCTGTTTGTTTGTTACATTGGCAGAGAACCTAACCACACATTATTTTAATAATTGTAACCCAGATGAAGGTGATATTTTACAGTTAAAACATAAATTTGTCAGTCATTGTTAGATCTTTGGACAAATGAACAACTGACCCCCATTTCTCCCACTGTGTATGCATTTGTTAGAAATAAGCAATTAGTTTGTGTTGACAGGATCTTTCAGTAGGCTAAACTTAATCATGCAAGCACAATATATGTAAGGAATAATGGCCAATGTGGTGTCTATTAATGGCCGACATGGAGCTGTGCGCATCGGACAGTTGCCTCCATGAAGGCCATTAATTCCTGATTATGGACACTTCAACGTGCATTATCCTGCTTATATCATGGTCACCTCTTAGAAAAACAATAAGAATATTCATTTATATTGTAATGCTTTTGCAAGTGTTTCACAAGCCATAACCTGGTTTCAGTGGGTTGAAACAGATTTCTTTCAGTCAGATCTGGCTGCTGTGGAAAATATCTGACACCGATACGCCAAACTGTGAAGCAAAGAAATGTTTAGTTGGAGCGCGTTGGTAGCTGAGTGGTTACAGTGCATGCCATATAACTGCAGCGTGGTGGATTTGATTCTGGGCTAGGGACCCCTGTTGCATGTCATACTCCTCTCTTTCTCTCCTCCATTTCTACACTGTTGTCTGTCAATTAAAGGTGAAGATGCCGCCCCAAAAAAGATTTAGGTGCACATCAGTTTAAAAGTTACTTCCACCAGTGCATGTAAACAGAAAAAAAAAATATTCTGAGTCTTGCAGTAAGGCACAAGACTCTACAGAGGGTGGTGAAAACTGCTCACCACATCACCAGGATGGAGCTGCCATCTATGGAGGACCTCTACACCAAGAAGGCAGGAAAAGAGCCAACAGGATCATCAGAGACCCCAACCATCCCAGCCACAAACTGTTCTGCCTGCTGCCATCTGTTGGACAGTACTGCAGCATGTCAGTCCCACACCACCAGGCTCAGGGACAGCGTTAGTCCACACGCCATTAGACTGTTAAACCCTTGAGCTCTTCAGGTCATCACTATTCTCACTTTTGCATACAGAGATTAAGACTTGGAAGTTTTAAGCACAGATGTATCGTTGTTTCTGGTAACTTCCTGACCTTCCTGTAGTGCAATCAAGGGAATGCCCACTTGTACACAAGAAATATAAAAATCAGACTGCCATGAAATTCATGCTCCCTGTAGGTGAACCATCATGTTTTGGGGACTTGAACTGTCCTCAAGCTCTAACCCTGTCCAAACTTTAACCTTTACAAATTAGGCTTCCTCATTTTTAATAGGCAGAGTAAAACTAAGTGAACTCATACAGGGTGATTTTTTTGATTTGTCACTGATCTGGGGCTTTGTTGGGGTCGGGGAGCTCCAAAAACTGTTAGAGAGCAGAAAATGAGAGCTAAAATCATGTAGTCTGAATAGGCATAAAGTTGCTACTGAAACTACAAAGATCAAAAAGGAGAGCTGCCACATTCTGCCAAAACTGCCAAATTTATGGAAACAACACTGAAGACGGCTTCATAGTTGTGCAGCAGACCCCATGCTGTAGCCTACACATGTTGCCTACTCTGGTGTGAGCTCATACTTGTGCTGGTGTCTGTGTCACTCTGCAGTTACACCACCAAAACACTAGTTGGCGGCGGAGGGTTCTGTGAAGTGCTGTAAAGTTTAGTTGATTTAAAACACACATTAAACACACATTAAACACATATTAAACACACATTAAACATGGCTTAATAGCAACAGTTTCAAACACAAGTACACAAATCAGCTTCACTATAACTCACAGCACTCACAGACAAACCCTTGTCTTTATCTGGACACATTTTCCCCACAAATACAACATGCTAATGTTATTAGCACAAGCCTATGCTAATGTTATTAGCACAAGCCTATGGCATTTTACATTGTATAAACTAGCCTAGCAGCTAGCGATTTTTTTCTTTTTCTCATATAAATCCAGGGACAAAAGCAACATTTAACAAAGGTAATGGTACATTACAACTCACAAGGTTCAATGACAAAGCAACTGTCTTATACTAAACACGTTTTCCAAACAAATATAACAAGACAATGCCTATGGCATTTTACATTGTATAAATTAGCTTAGCGACAAGCGAAGATTTCCTCTGCTCATATGAAGCCTGGATAAATCCCAAAGTATAAATCCCCGAAGGAAAAAGTACACACAAGACTTAAAATGCTATTTTTGTGGAGGCTTTATTGTCTTCACAATTTATTGTTTCTTATCTGTGAAATGAAATTAAATAAAAGCTTTGTACCACTGAGGGAAATGATGTCAGTATACAAAAATAGGAGGTCTGCGTCACCGCAACGTGTAGAACATTGCTGGGGAGGGGCACATCAGGCTATGGCGTTACAGCGTAGCCTCTGCATGGAAACGGGACCTACGCCGTAGCTATGGCATTGAATCAATGCAGAAATATACAATCCCCATTAGGGCAGTAAAATGAATATTCAGTTCACAGGCAACAGCTCTGGTGGACATCTCTGCAGTCAGCATGCCAATGACACGCTCCCTTAAAACTTGGGACATCTGTGGCACTGTGCTGTGTGATCAAACTGAACAGTTTAGAGTGTCCTTTGATTGTGACCATCCCAAGGCACACCTGTACAATGATGCCATTTGGCATCATTATTATGCATTTGATATGACACACTTGGCAAGTGGATGGATTATCTTGGAAAAAATAAGTGCTCACACAGATTTGAACAAATTTCCTCGCAAAATTTGACAGAAATAAATCTATTAAGCGCATAACAGTCCTAAATCTTTAACTTGAACTTGTGACAATGTAAGTAAAAACACAAGTGTTGCACTGACAGTTTTGTTCAGTGTATTGACATTGAAGCAATTCAAAGCAACAGGAATTTATAAGAGCTTGCTACAAATGGCTCTAACAAGGGTAACTGTTGACTAATCACTTGTAGGTGTAAATGTGGGTGTGAATGGTTGTCTGTCTCTATGGGTACGGTTACATGATGGCTTCTCATTCGGAATGAAATAAATCTGAATGAAATCATCATGAATTAAAGTTTTCCAGGTAGTTTACATTGGAAATATTAATTGCGAATGAGGGTTTACACGGAGATCAGTTTAATCGGCTTTATTCAGGTCTGCGCAAGGTTTGGGGCAGGGAAGGTTTCTGATTGGATAGGGGGCGGGGCGGATGTTACGTGTTTATGTTTACCGGAAGAAAACACTGTAGTCCTCGCTCCGGATAACAAGATGCTTGACGACGCCGTTCTTAGTGCCTTTTTTCAGGCTTGTTTTGCTTATATTCTTGAAGCAGCAGTACGACAACAACCTTGTTCTGCTAATGCTTCGTCTGTTGAGAAGGAGAAGGGAGGTAGAAGGTTGAAGAACGGAGAGGAGAAGCTGCCATTTTGTTGCGTGTGCGTGCTATATACGTCATCCCGCCAGAAGGGCAAGGAAACGAACATGAGCAGAAAGACCGGAATGAACTTAAAGAGGAATGAGTGTATACAAGTGCGAGAAATTCTTTCATTGGGAATTAGAAACAGAATATTCCAGCCCCTTACATCGGATTGAATTTTCAATCACATTGGCCATTTTCATTCTGAATTAGGTGTTTACAAGATCACTTTTAATAGGAATGAACTTTCATTCAGAATGAAAAGGGAATTAAACTGTCCATGTGAACGCATTCTATGTGTCAGCCCTGTGACTGGTGACATGTCCAGGGTGCCCCTCCCCCACCCTGTAAAGGACAAGTGTTTACAGATAATGGATGATTGAATGGACAGAGTTGGTTGAATTGTAGCAGCCCAGATGTCTTCAGTCATTTCAATGACTTGTTTTATAGATATATGTTCTTGGGATAAGATTGGCTGGCCTGCTGATAAGCAGAATGTGTCCTCGATTGGATCTCCATCATCGCACTCTGCATGGTCCATGTTTCCACCTCACCAGCTGCATGTGGTGCTTCTCTGCAGTCTCAAAAAATGTCTGTGAAAGCGAGTGTGATAAAACTTTATGCTCACTTTCCAAGGTTCACATAGAACTTATAAAAGTTAATGATCTCCTATTTGAAACGTGTAACAAATGATTAAACACTACCTTTTCTCTGTTACATAACTCATTTAAACATTCATGTGTTATTGCTCTGCCCTAATGGTGCTGGAACTGGGAAAAACTGGCCTCAAACCTGCTCTCTGTGGTACACCACTCACCATGACAGCAGAAAGGCAGCATCACTACAACCTACTATCGACACGGTGTGGTATCTAACACCATCGTTGTTGCCAAATTCGGCTGACAAAAAGTAACCCACCCAGTCTGCCAATACTGAACACCATATGTCATGTTTTTTCTACTATTTGTAAACAGAATTACGACCTCATAGTTGTATGCCTCTGCAAACCAGTCAAGTTGTCTGTCCAGACTCATATGTAGCCATACTTCAAGTGTTGCTGTAAAGATGCAACATATTCTAAAACATGGATGCTTTACACACATCTTTAACCTGGCAGCACAGAGGATCTATACACTCAGCACAGTTTCAAGGTGGGCACCCAAGATTAGTGCCACCAATTAAGTGTCTGACCAAATGTGTCCCCTTCTGTTCCTGAGATATGACATTGAATAATGGCCAGACAACTGTTGCAGAACATCATGATGTAGCAGTAAAGTTAACCTTTGACCTTTTGGATATAAAATATCATCACTTCACTTATTTATTTAGATATTTGTGTGAAATTTTGTCATAATCAATCCTTGAGTTATGGCCCAAAACATGTTTTGTGAGGTCACAGTGACATGTGCCCACTGAATTCTAATCAGTTTACACTTGCGTTCAAGTGAAAGACGTTTGTGCCAAATTTGAGGATATTTCCATGAGGCCTTCTTAAGATATCGTGTAAAGAGAATGAGACAGTAGTGAGGTCACACTGACCTTGATCTTTGACCACCAAATTGTAATCAGTTCATCATTGAGTCCAAGTGGAAGATTTTGCAAAATCTGAAAGAAATCCCTCAAGGCGTTCTTGAGACATTGCATTCACGAGAATGTGTTAGACGGACAGAGGGACAGACAGACGAAAACCCCAAAAACAATGCCTCTGGCCATGCCTATCACCAGCATGGAGGCATAAACACTAGTTAAATAAAAATTCAACAGAATCAAAAGGTAAAGAAACGTTTACTTTGACATGTTCACGATATTACACAGTGCATTGCAAAAACAAATGGCCAGTTATCAGTGTTCAACTGCTCAAATACATATAGTACGTCATGATGTCTAAAAAACTATCTCCATCAAGGCAGAGAAGTTCTTTAGATGACTTTTTGATGACATCACATCCATTCACTGGACTTCCTGTAGTCGTGAGTTTAAATGGGATCAGTGGTCCACAATCTTTCCATCATTTCAGCTGCAGCACCACCTGTAAGACACAAACATACTGCATAAATCATTCTGATTAAGAGCA
The DNA here is from genome assembly GCF_006386435.1 of Epinephelus moara. NCBI lineage: Eukaryota > Metazoa > Chordata > Actinopteri > Perciformes > Serranidae > Epinephelus > Epinephelus moara. The sequence continues at coordinate 41,865,202 of NC_065519.1, forward strand.
GATTCTCACTACTCACATAAAGTCAGATGGTTTACAGTTTGGAAGAATGCTGCAAAGGTTAGGTTTAAGGACACCACACTATTACTTTAGGCTAGAAATACTCAGCCAACATTTTAAAAAAGTTTTAGTACCTTTAAAGCTACTCATTTTAACTGAATAATGAGGATATGTAACGCTGCATGTTCTCCTCAGTGAATGGAGTTTTTCAGCTCTTTGTTGGTTTGGTTTAATGCCCTCAACCTTACTGTTTAAGCTCCCTCTCACCACTCACTTTTATTTCCAACAGCAGCTGGCAGCTCTTTTTAGTGAGAAAGCTCTGTACACTCTCTGACGGACACAGAGAGAGTAGCTGGTGAACACAATGGAGCAATAGTAGCTAGATATACAGATATTTTCCCCCAAGAGTTGGTGGATCCTCTGCAACCATGGCCTCCAGTTTCACTTTCATGCAGATGATACTCAACTCTACCTCCACTCCAAGACCATCACTGCGACCACTCACTCCACCCTCACCACCTGCCTGATGGACATTAAAACATGGATGCAAATAAATCTTCTGACATTCAACAAAGTCAGAAGTCGTAATCATTGGCCTTCTTTTACCTCCATAATATTGTCCACCTCCGACCCTTACTGTCGTCTACTGCTGCAGAAACACTTATCTAGGCTTGACTACAGCAACAGTGGCCTCTACGGCACCACAACCACGGTCCTGTACAAACTTCAGTTTGTACAGGACTCTGATGCTCACTTGCTCACCAGTACCTGCTCATGTGACCACATCACCTCAGTCCCCCACGACCTCCACTGCACTGGCTCCCAGTTAAAAATAGGATAAACTTCAAGATTCTACTTCCTCCACCAGCACTCCCCGTCATAATGTCTCCGCTCTGCCGATGCTAACCTCCTTCTAATTCCCAGGACTAAGTGCCAAGCCTGGTGTAACAGGGCGTTTTGTGTTGCTGCCCCCTCTCTGTGGAACTCACCACCAAATCACATCAACAATGCCCCCACACTGTCAACATTCAAAAAGGCCCTCCCTGGCCAACACCCCTCACCCCAATGCTTTCATTTTATTTTACTGTCTTTATTAAATATTTGACTGTTTTTTCTTGTTTTGTTCTTTTTTTTTTTTTTTTTTTTACATGTATCCTTCCCTGTCGACACATTTCCACTCTGACCTTGTCACATATCGACATTTGGTCATGACTTGCAAGGTACCCTAGGTGCGTTAGTTGCTGAACTTCTGCGTGTCACATGCATTGTCTGTTTTCAAAATACACTTCCATTTTCACAGGAAATGTACAGTTTGCATACAGTCTTTGTCAAAGTAAAAGCACTGCATCGGTGGAACACTGCGAATTGACATTTTTTTCCTTCAGCAACAAATACCCATGGTTATGTTTCGCCACCACGCGCTTGGGTTGGATTTAGGACAAAAGAACAGGGTTTGGGTTTAGATTCATATGTAAAGTGAACACTGACCCTCAGGGTGAAAGTCTGTGGTTGCTGGACCCATCCAACACCCCTCCTGCCAGCCTTACTTGGAACGTCTCTTCCTTAACTTACATTGTTATCCAGCCATGTTTTCCCCAGACTGGTGCCGTCACAGAGTAATGTCTACTGTAAGTGTATCATGTCGACGTGAAAGGACAGCTTTATTCATCAGTGCCTGATGCTGGAGGCCACTGACCAAGTGCCAGTATTTGACAACTTTGGAGTTAGACCGTATTGAGTCTATATAAAAAGTCTTTGAGGAGCACTGTATAAGTCTGATGTATTATTGTTGTTGTTGCTGTTGTTGTTAATAAAAGGAGAGTGAATATTGGACTTACAGTGATTAGATGGACTCCAAATGATTGCCAGTTTTGCTTGGTGTCTGCTGGATGTGGAAATAATTAACTGTGTGCTAACACACTGGCAAGAGTAACTTATTGAGGTACTGGTATGTACAATGTGTTATTTTAAGCTTGTTCTGGAGTTCTGCCCCCAGAAAAGAAATTAATGTTTCAAAGGAACATGGAGATAGCCTACATTTTCCTTATTGTTAATAGGTCACATTGAAGACCCAAACCAACAGTGTGTTAGGCCGTCTCGATACTGTTTGACTGCCTGTCTGTTTCTCTCAGCTCCAGCCCATTGGTTTCCACTGAAGATGGAAATGTCTTTAAACACCTCACAAATATGCAAGTTTTTTTTTTTAAAGTGAAAAACATTTCCCTAAAAGAGCTGGACAGTTTTTGTCTGTTTGTTATGGAGCAATAACAATGATCATAATGGAGAAAATAATAATAATAACTCATACTCCTACTACTGTGGAATTTGATTTTGAATTCAGTGTGTTTTGACAAAGTTGTGTGTGTGTGTGTGTGTGTGCGTGCGCACAGAATTTGAATGTAAAAACAATTAATAATAATAATGTTTTTGAGGCAGTATCACAGTACTATATTGATTTAACATACTTCAGTGCATCCTGACAGTTATGATGGCTTCCTGCTGTAACAATGCCACCATCTAGTGTTTAAACGGTGGCAGTGTTTCTTCTATTACATTCTGATACCTGATGAATATCTACTACCTTATTCACTTCATTTTTAAAATTTCATGTATGAAATGTCCGAAATTTGAAATAGCACCACTGTAGAACACACACTGGCATATGTGAGGACTAGATTTACCACCTTGTGGTTGTATGCCTTCAGGAACAATACTGTTGCAGTTACAGTTTACAACCTGTCCAGACTCATATGCAGCCAAGACATCGGACGACGCTTCAAATAAAAGTGTTGCTGCAAAAAAGCTACATGAAACATGGATGTTTTACACATATCTTCAACCCAGCAGCACAGGAGCAGCACAGTTTCAGGGTGGACATCCAAGATTAGTGTCATCAATTCTGTATCTGACCAAATGTAACTAACCTTCTGTTCCTGAGATATGATGTTGAGTAATGGCCAGAAAAGTGTTCCAGCAGAACATTATGATGTCACATTGAAGCTGACCTTTGACCTTTTGGATATAACATGTCATCACTTCATCATTTTGTCCTTCTAGACGTTTGTGTGAAATGTTGTCATAATTAGCACATGAATTCTTGAGTTATGGCCAAAAACAAGTTTTGTGAGGACACAGTGACGTTTGACCACCAAAATCTCACATCGTTGAGCCCTAGAGGAAGTTTGTGCCAAATTTGAGGAAATTCCTTCAAGGCGTTCCAAAGATATCAAGTTCACGAGAATGGTACTGACGGACAGATGGACAAACAAAACCATAATGCCTGTGGCCACGGCTATCATCAAATTTGAAGAAATTCCCTCAAGGCTTTCCTGACATACTGAGTCCATGAGAATAAGACGGATGGACACACAACCCCAAAAGATAATGCCTCTGGCCACGGCTATTGCCGGCGCAGAGGCAAAAAGTTGTGTCAGGCTTTATTGTCCCCCGACAGAGCTGTGTTAAGTTTGATAAATGTCCTCAAGTGAGATCAGTTGAGTCACAACTGCACAAAGCACCTTAACTTTGGCAGCATTGTGGATGGTGGTGTATGAGGCCATTAAATACATCGAGACATACTGAAGAAGAATTGTTTTCACTATATTACCTATTTGTTCCATTCTGCAATTTTTAAAATGTCCTCATCGTCTCCAATGGTCGTATCTCACTTGAACTGCGCTACAATGCTTCCACGATCTGCAGGCTTCCAGAGAGTCTGACTGGGGCGCAGACTTCACCGAACTAAACTAAAAAATGGCCAAAAAACGACCAGTGTGTTTCTAGTGTAAGTAATACCCGATTTATTGAGTCATAGTTTGATCCTTATTTGCAAACATTTCTGTATTTGAATGTGTGTAGCCTATGTGTTGTATAGAAATGTATCAATATCATTTTGTTTAGTCCCAAAAAAGCCTTAACAGGAGGATTTATATTTTGTTATCTGCAGGAACAGATGAGCAGATACTATTCGTCATTTTGCTTGAGGAATATGACAGCAGCGATCCCCATGTCCGTGACTGTAGCTGTCGCTCTAAGGTTTCCTAGGCAACAAGTGAAACAAACATGTCTATCTGTGGCTTTTATAGCATTGCAGTCTGGCACCCTTGCAGACAGAACACGTCACAGGAGGTGCCACTGCAGTCTGCGAGGGCTTCGTCCGCAGGTCCGGAAGGTGAACATTTGGATTTGGCCTACAAGTTTGAAACTGTCTGCGGTCAAGTTGCATCGTGGGTAAGGAAGAAAAATGCGTGTAACAAAGAAAGACGTTATGTCTGGTTCTGCTGTGTCCATTCTGAAACTTTTTTCCTGTCAGTTGCAACTTTGACAAATTAAAAATAAAAGTATTTTAATGTTCACAGACTAATCTATTGATTAACTAACCAAAACTATTAACGTATTTAGTGTGTGTGTGTGTGTGTGTGTGTGTGTGTTTACCTTATTAGCAGCCTCTAGTGAACTGATGAGTGTGTTTAACTCCTCTCTGTTCATCTCCATGGTGACGGTCCGAAGGGCTCTGTTCTCTCTCACATCCAGACTGAGACTGAGCAGAGGAGTGTTGAGGGACGAGATCTTATCACTGGACAGAGCTAACTGCAGGGAGAGGACAGGAGACAGGGACAGGAAACACAGGAGGTGAAAGTAAGACAGAGCAGCACTGCAGGGACAGACAGTATTTCACCATGCCTGTGTTTACAGAGACCATGAACTTAGACCAAACCGTCCCATATGAGCACTGGGCAGCGGTGACTAGCTGGCCAGTAGGGTCATGAAAAATAGTTGTTTGCTGCCACAGTAAATTTCTGAATGTTGGATATTGCGTCTTCAGTATCACAAAATATTTAAGGTAATATTGAGGCATTTAGCCTTGGCAGAGGTCTGCACCCTTGTAGTGCCCTTGTAGTTGATCAATTAAATATTATTAGCTTTTGAAAATGCCCCGTGTCTCAAATAAAAGTGGTATTAATTGAGTGACATAAATGCAAATAACTATGCTTCAAAATAGCAACACTTGGTGACCCACTGACCGTCACTGTCTTCAAGTGAAATGATGCTGCTCCAGCAGGCATTACTGGAAAACAAATCTTCCAGAGAGTAAGGAAGCTAATAAGAGACACAACTATTTTAATAGCAACAGCCACTGAATACTTAATATTGCAATTTAAATCACACTGAATTCATTACATTGAAATATTTTACTTTGGCAACCACCTATCTTAATTTATTTGTTCAGAATTTTGGTGAAATGAACCTCTTTAAAATTACATAATGTAATTAATGTAAGTATATAATGCAAAACTTCTTCATTTGAAATTTCAAAAACTAAATAAAAGTTTTTCCTTCTTTTTCAATGTTCACAAATTCAGATCCAAAAATTCAAGTTACCGTATATTTCCAAATAGTCGCCCGGTGGCAAATAGCCGCAGGGCACCTAATAGCCGCNGCAGGGCGACTATTTGCCACCGGGCACCTAATAGCCGCCGGGGTTTTGACCCCATTTTGCGTATTAAACGCCCGTCCGATTAAACGCCCGGGCGATTATTTCCTCATCCATTGCCTCATGGCTGTCCCTCCTTGAGGGACTGTTTGCGCTTTTATGCACGGGACGGTGATGAAGTGGTGCACATGACTCATTCTACGGACAGACGGACAGACAGACAGACAGCCACGTATCTAAAACAGGTGATACATCTGGCTACATCTTTCCCACATCAAATATCAATGATCCAATAATAATAATAATAATAATAAGTATGTGTGGACCTATATGCCATGCCTTTTAATGAAATTACCAGAAGAGTTCGCTGAAAAACAGGTAATGTCAGCCTGAATTACTTGCGTGCGTCCCTGGTGAAAATCGCTGACATGCATGGGGAATACAGCTTCTACAGGCTCGCCATAGCTTACTGTCAGGACTCAGGGACCAGAATTCAGGATGGCGGACCGTCGGGATGGCGATATTTAGGTGTGGCGGCCTGTAACCGTTGGTTAAATGGCCCGTTCGGTTGGTATTCAGATAACTGGGGCTTTACTGGTATAATGCAATAGCACCACCCAGCAGTGAAACCCGTGTACACAAAAAAAATGACCCACTCTAAACATTTAGAGATTTTTGTACAGAACTCACCCCTACATTATACAGTATTTTTGCACTAAAAACATACTGGACAGGAACTGTAACCTGGTGCAGGTCGGTGCAAAAAAAAATTTAAAAGCCTTGAGCAAATAGCCGCCTGGTTCTTTCAAACGCCTGGGGTCAAAATCGATTTTGTGAAATAAACGCCCAGACTACTATTTGGAAAAATACAGTACATGATTACAAAAAATAGATTTAGGCAGCTTAAATTCAATTGGTCAAATTTAGATCTAAGATTTCAAGTTGAAAAAAAAAAATTCAAAAAGAACATCAGTCAAATTTGATTGGTCAACACATTCAGGCTCTATTGCCTGTCGAGCTTGTCCTGGGTAGCCTGGATGTTGCTATTTGAATTTTTATAAGCTGAATTTTTAGATCTGACTTTAACCAATCGATTTTGAGGAAACTGAAACTATTTTGTTTGTTTGTTTGTTTCTTTAATTCTGAAACTTGAACTTTTGAATCTCAATTTGTGAACACTGAAAGACAAATATGTTCAATTTCTGCTTTTTTGAAATTGCAAATCGAGAAATTCACATTTTAATTTCAAACAGGTGAATGCAGAACAAATAAATTTAGATACTTGGTTTTCACAGTTAAAAATTCCAATGGCAAGAATTTAGTGGTGTTTAAATTTTAACATTAAGTACTCAATGGCAGTTAAAATTCAAATACTTTCGCCTTCTTTTTGATTCCATAAGAGAACTTTAATAGATTCATGCCTCAGACATTTTTTCTATGTCATTCTTCTGTGCCAGATTCCATTAATATATCATTATTTGTGTTTGCTCTGTATCTGTGATTGTATTAGAGCCTTCGGTTCAAGTTAACCCTTCTATGTTAGGCCTTTCTGTCTTACATTAGGTAGTTCTTTCAAATGTGAACATGCAAAAAGATGCAGGTTTAAATAGTAAGCATTTATAATAAGTGTGTTTCAGACTGCCTGCTATCAGCTCAGGTGTGCTGACTATTAACTTCTCCCCTGCAAAAGGCCATTTGTTCTGTGTTTGCTTAGTATCACACTCTGATGAAGAAATTTCATCAGAGCACTGAAAGCTTAAAACGGGGTGTTTGCAGGAGAGAAAAGTGTGCAGGTGCTTTCACTTCTTTTCATTGACTTTAAAGTATAATGTTAATCCAGTTTTGACACTCACATTAGAAACACATTAGAAATACCAAGTAAAGCCAATTAAACCCTGAAGAACAGAGCATTAAGCCACCTTAAGTTGCCAGTCAAAGTCCTGCAGCGTGGCAGAGGAGATGGAGTTGGTTCTGTCCAGCAGAGCGTCACGGATCTCCTCCCGTCTGGCTCTCAGCACATTCAGCACAGCCTCAGCATGGCTGCTGCCCACATCTGACAGCCCTGCCAGCACCTGTACACAGCCAGCAGGAGGAAAGCTGAGAATCTGACCTGAGAGCAGCCGCACATCCAGCTGCTGGAGAACTGCTGCTGAGAGTCAAACCATGTGCTTCATTCACACAGCCTGCGTGCTGTATAAACAGATATTCTACAGATGGATGTGACAAAACTCAGCATTTAAATCCCCAACCCAGTAATATAGCCTGCGCACATCATGCAATAACCTTGTTAATAATTGTTAATAATACCACATAGTGCAGTAATTAAAGGCAACTTTATTTTCATCTTCATTCCAAATGGCGACTACAACCCTGGCTAAAATAGTCCATTATGTGGTGTTGCTCTCTCACCTCTTCATCAGAGCTGTTGCTCCCCACTGCCAGGCGGAACAGGGCAGTCAGGGAGTTGAGCAGCTCCAGCCACTCCTCCAAGCTCCAGGTGGTGCTGTAATCTGCCCTGCGAGGAGGCTCCCGCCCACACAGTCCATCCACCACCCTGTGACACAGCTACACAGCAGACAATACTGTCAGGACCGCGGTTTGGCATTTGGTAGTGTGAAACAAAAACAAGCTAGTCCCTGGGAATTTGAATTTTGTCTTTTTTTTTGTTTCGTATGCCTCAGTACCGGCGATAGCCATGGCCACAGGCATTATGTCTTTGGGTTTTCCATCTATCCGGCAGTCCCATTCTCGTGAATGAGATATCTTAGGAACGCCTTAAAGGAATTTCCTCAAATGTGGCACAAACGTCCACTTAGACTCAAGGATGAACTGATCAGATTTTGGTAGTCAGAGGTCGAGATCACTGTGACCTTTGCTGCATTTCATTAGCAGTTCCACATGCCCTCTTTCATTTACCCTCAGCCCTTGGCGTTACATTACAGCTTTATGTTGCACGGAGGCCGCTTGGAGAGCTGAGGGAAAGTAGGCCGGAGAGGAATGGGGGATTTAAATGCAATGCACCTTCCCACATTCATTTTTCAGCTCAACTATCGTGGATCAACTGTTTGTTTCAGGATTAGTGCTATTCTGCCTTTTTTTTTTTGTGCAATTTGTTATGTGAGGTTTTTCCAGTTAAATATCAAGCTATTAGAGATTTTCTAAAGATCTGCTGATAGGCGAGTGAATCTGAACACGTGGAAGTCTACCTATATATACAGACCTATAAGATATATTAGAAAAACTGAAACTGAAAAGCATGTTGAATCGTGAATTTATTTCATTTTATTTTTATTTGATTTATTTTCCAATTGAGCTTCACTGTCTGCAGGTGGTGCAACCAGTTTTACATACATTACTGCCTCCTAACCATGAATGTATTTTCCTTGCATCCAATGCATAACTGCAATGCATTTTGGGTGACATAGACCTCTAGAGTGATCATTTCACTCGATTACGTAGCCCTCCGATATAAGATCTCAACAAGGTCACCTCAGGTTTTCAAACACATTGAATGGCAGTTACAACGGCAGCAGGGCTAGTGCAGAGGGGAAGTCAATGAGGGCATGTAGAAATAATGAAACGTAGCCCTGTCTCATTATGGTGAATGCGATGTCTAAAGAAGGCCTTGAGGGAATTTCCTTAATTTGGCACAAACATCAACGTGGACCCAAGGATGAACTGATCTGAATTAAGTAGTTAAAGGTCAAGGTCACTGTGACCTCATAAAACATGTTTTTGACCATAACTCAAGAATCCTTATTAATTATGTAAAGTTGACACAAACGTCTAATCAGATATGATGATGGCCATCGATTAATGTCATATCTCAGGAACACAAGGGGAGACATTTGGTCAGATTCTGAATTGGTGACACTAATCTTGGGTGCCCACCTTGAAACAGTGCTAATTGTATAGCTCTTCTGTGGTGTTGGGTCGAAGATGAGTGTGAAGTATTGACGTTTTAGAATATGTAGCTTCTTTGCAGCAACATCCACATTTGAAGCATTGTCTACTGTCATGGCTACATATGAGTCTAGACAGTCATGGATGTAAGCTATGACTGCAACTTGACTTACAAAGGCATACAACTGCCTGCCCATAATTCTAGTTTTTAATTATTTATCAATTATTAATTAATTATTAATAATTTATTAATTATTATAAACTTTGTCCAAAAAGGTAATTTTGACTGTTGGGCTATGAAATCAGCTCCCATCTGTCCCCCATATGGGTACACTGCTTTAACTATGATTTGAAACTGACTGGGTATCCCAGCATGCATTGAGAGAGAGGCAGTGTACACCACTGGACAAGTTTGTCACAGAGCAACACACACACACACACACACACACACACACAGGGCTATGAAATCAGCTCCCATCTGTCCCCCATATGGGTACACTGCTTTAACTATGATTTGAAACTGACTGGGTATCCCAGCATGCATTGAGAGAGAGGCAGTGTACACCACTGGACAAGTTTGACACAGACACACACACACACACACACACACACACACACACAAAAACACTTTAATGCATAAGAGTTTCCAAATCACCAAACCAGCTTGGCTTTGGAGTGTGAGAGGAACTGCGTGATTAGTCAACCTAGTTAACGCTGTTACCCTACTCACTAAACTTATATTACAAATTATTATATTTTGTACAACTGTTGTACTTAGTATTCAAAGATTTATTTTAACTTTAACTTTTATATAGTGAATTGTTGTCATGTTTTGTGGGATACTGTGCAATGTTCATTATGCAAGGTGCAAAGCAGCATTTAAAATGTGATTTGGTTAATGAAAGATGTGATTAGCAATTTCATTTGATTTTTATTGGGAATTTGAAAGCAAAATGACTCAAAGGAGTGTCATGACACAAAAATCCCAAAGGAGAGAACCTAAAAACATCACTAAAAACACTAGTTTCTAATGCAAACCTGTGCAATATTCATGCTGTCTAATCAGCATCTTGATATGCCACACCTGTGAGGTGGGATGGATTATCTCGGCAAAGGAGAAGTGCTCACTAACACAGATTTAGACAGATTTGTGAACAATATTTGTGGGAAATGGTCTTTTGTGTGTATAGAAAATGTTTTAGATCTTTGAGTTCAGCTCATGAAAAATGGGAGCAAAAACAAAAGTGTTGCGTTTATATTTTTGTTCAGTGTATATATAATATAATATAATATAATATAATATAATATAATATAATATAATATAATAAGTGTTGTTTTGTTTTTTATTGTGTAATCACCTGAAAAAAAGAATCATTGTGTTTTCATTACCTTAGAATGAGACGCTTATATCTACAATGGGAAGTACTCCATGTTGCACCACCGTGTTTCTACAGTAGCCCAGAACAGACAAACCAAACACTGGCTCTCACCTTTTCAGCTGCCGTTATTAGTAGCCCTTCCACAATGAGAGCATCAGAAAAAAAGTGTTTTTACCAGGTTAAATCACCAGGTCTGTTTGTTTCTTAGAGAAAGAGACCTCTGAAGATAACAAGGCTCCAGTAAAAACCTCCTGAACGTCTTGAACTTAAATTATCAGAGAAAACAGGTGAGATTAGCAGGTGCTAATTTAGCAACCCATCTCCAACAAGTGTCAGAGAAAATCCAATTCTAACATGAAAAAGCTTTATTTCATGTTTTTACTGGTTTAAATCACCTGGACTCTCATTTATAAAATAATGCGTAGGATCCACAATAAATTTGTACGTATGGACAGAAGCCAAAATTGGCGTGCACCAAAAAATATTTGACAATTACTACAATTCGTCTTCCACCTCACCATCTGTGTCACTGATTTCCTGTCTCCAAAATGTTCATAGGCATAGGTCAAATTCTCCCCAGTCTGATTTTATACAGGTGAGCAGGTGCACGGTTAGTTGCCCATCCTCAACATGCCAAACAATGCTGGAAAAACACTGGTATCTTTAATGTGAAACTGCTTTATTCTGTGTTTTTACTGGTTTAAATTACCTGGTCCATTTATTTTGGAGAAGAAGAGAACTCCAGATAAAAACCTCCTGAACAGTGAACACTGAAGGAATTACGACAAAGAGAAGTTTCAGCTGGTTGTAATGTGCAGTCCTCACCACTAGATGCCACTCAATCTCCCTACATCTTACACACTGGGCCTTTAAACCGGGAGACGTGAGATGGTAAGTGATTGACGGACACAAAGTAAACTTCAGTATTTTGAAATAATTCATTTTGTGAAACTAAACCATCATCTTGTTGATTGCTAATTTGTTTTTTTATTTTAAATGCATTATGTTAATGATATAACTTATATTGATATTAATCAGACACTGAGATGTGCAATTATTTTGGTGGCACACTCTATAGGCTATAGTCCTTCTATATAAAGACGTTGGAATAAAATATCTATTAAGCCCTCACATTAGTTGGAAGCGACAATACAATCTGAACTGTGCCAGTCCTCATGCTGGAGCTGTGTTTTAGCCCTGCAGCTGGTTACGAGTCTGTCTTTAACATATGACCCATCATTTACAATACCGCCTCAGTAAGTACCAGAAAACCAGAGCCAAAGGTGGTATTTATCTGCTGCTGAATGACTGACTGTATGCTGTATTGTACGTCGGAAATATACTGAGGACCAGTCAGTGAAGAGGTGTAAAACATGAGGTTATTATCTCCGTATTTTACGCGGTGCCACCGCCAGATGCTTCATCACACACTTAGAAAACTAAAGTTGTGTCATTACTCCTGTATTCAACGCGTGGTACTTACCTTTAGACAGTCTGTTGCTGGTAACCTGTTCAGTAACACCACCATGTTTTCATTTGGTTCCGCCTGCTGCTGATCAGCTGATCGGAGTCACATGGTAGAGTGAGCTGCGTTCAGGTGGCGTGGAAAAACGAGTTTCATCATCTCCATAAACCGTTACTAGATAGAAATACCACTGTGCTATACACATCATTCGGTACATACATCAGTGTTTTGCCTTAATAACTGTCGCCTCGGTTAATATATGGAGAACTGTACAGGTGTTGGCTCAGGCACCGAACTTCATCTGAAAACCCACCAACTGAGTGTGACCTTGGTCGTTGGGAAGGAGGCAACAGGCAGCGTGAACCAATTGTAAATGTATGAAGTGTTATTTTATACAATCATTTTTTGAAGCCGAATGTAACACATAACCCCACTGATTCCTACTCTGTAATACTTCGCATAAAAACGACTCCTGTACTTTTAATACCGAAAGAATTCTAACTTTAACAATGTGTCTTTGGGTTTCAATGTGACGCTGCTCCGAAGGGAAGGGGAACCTCTCACAGCCGAGCCGCGACTTGTGTTTCACATCCTGCTTTGTGCTGCGGCAGGCTGTTTGTTTGTGGAGTCTCAGGTCGCGTCACGGCGATGAACGGCGATGTGACCGAAGCGACTTTCTTCACCCGAAGACAGGCAGCATATGGCGATAAACAGCAGGGTACGTGTCGCCTGTTACTGTTTGTGCTGTGGATAAAGACAGCTCTCTTGCAGGAAGAGGCGGGAATGCTGCGCTCATTCATTACAGTAATGGAGAACAACTGGAGACATATTGCTGCATCAACTGTTGTCAGGTAGTCGAGGGTCGATACTTGAGGCCGTACAGGTCATCTTACGCGATAAAACTTTGCTTGATAAACATGAAGTTATCACAGCTGCTGAACCTTGACCCCATATACGGCAGTGTTTCGTTAGCACCGAGTATTGACAAAACAATAAATGAGTTCTTTGGGGACTTTTCCCCAGTTAGAAACCCTACTGAGATAAGCTGGGTAAACAGGCGTGGTTTACAAGGCTCTAGTGCAGCTTTGTATGTTGCGTTTTGTTGTAAGTTTAACTGGAGTGAGTGTAGATTGCATTAAATTATGCGTCCACTGTGTGCTGGTATTGTTTACAGATAAATCATGAAGGAATGGTAAATCTGTGTGTCATATCCCATGATTAGAGGAGGGAGTCACCGTCCACCATATGATATCACCATACTTAAAGGGTAACTTCGTTATTTTCAGCCTGAACCTTGTGATCCTACATGTTTGTGTCTCAGTGACTAATTGGAGCAGCACCTTTGATACTGGTCCAGGTTATTATGATGCACGTCTAACAACCTTGTGCAAAGGATCCTAACAAAGATAGACCTTTGTGTTAAAGAGTAGCATCCCTTTTGTTTGACCTGAAACAGCCCTGAGATTACCATTATCGATACTTGGCACTGTGTGACAACACAGTATTGCCACACAAAAATATTGCGATACTATGCTGTATGGATTTTTTCCCCACCCCTAATAATTGGTAAAAATACATGCTGTTTAAATCTGATAAGGTCCACTGACCGAGAGCTCACTGATGCTGTGTCACATGCACTGCCAAGTTCTATTGAGCAACAGCTGAAACAGCTTTATGGGTATACCATGCTCCCTTCTATCAACAGTTTGTGTCTGTCCCCATGCATAAAGCCAGCTCCGTAAAGAAAACATGAGTGGCCCACCCACAGCCTTAACCGTAACCCTGTCCTACACCTTTGGGATGAACAGGAGAGCTGACTGTGAACCAGTACTGATTGATCACCCAACATTATTGTTGAACCTCACTGATTGTCTGATTATGGCTGAACAAAAAATTAAAAGCAGCACTTTTGTTTTTGCTCCTATTTTTCACAGTTTAAGTTAAAGATTTAAGACTTTTTAACACAAATTTTGATCACAAATTTGTTAAAATCCATGTTAGTGAGCACTTCTTCTTCTTCTCTAAGATAATCCATCACCTGACAGGTGAGGTATCAAGATGCTGATTAAACAGCATCATTACTGTACAACTGTGGCTTGGGATGGTCACAATGAAATGTGCAGTGTGATCACGCAACACAATGACACAGATGTCACAAGTTCTAAGGGAGCGTGCCATTGGCATGCTGACTGCAGGAGTGTCCACCGGAGCTCTTGGCCGTTAAGTGAATGTTCATTTCTCTACCATAAGCTGTCTCCCATGTTCTTTCCCTGAATATGGCAGTACACCCAACAGACCTTACAGCTGCACAAGGTGGTTACAGTGATAAACTGCTGTCAGGTCAAGACCCTAGTGAGGATGATGAACATGCAGATTAGCTACCCTAAGATGGTTTTTGACGGTTTGTGCAAACATTCTTTGGTTGTGCAAACCAACTGTTGCATCAGCTGCACGGGTGGCTGGTCTCAGACAATCTTGCAGGTGAAGACTCTGGATGTGGAGGGCCTGGGTTGGTGTGGTTGTGAGGCTGCTTGGATGTACTGCCATATTCAGGAAAACAACATTAGAGATGTTATGGTAGTGAAATGAACACTGAGTTCACAGGCAACATTCTTGCACTCAACATGGACTTAAATCATAGTTTAAATGGATGTGACATCATCAAGAGTCTGAAGATCTAGAGGGAACCTTCAGGGGGTTACAGGAGTCTCAGGCTACAATATTACAGCAGGGGCGCTCAAACTTTTGATGACTGCCAAAGCAGAGAGCATATGATTGAAGGCCAACTGTAGCTAACAGCAGTAGCATTGACGACAGGACGACATTCCCGCGACACTTGTGCATGGATGCAGGGGCGTAGCACCAAAGTCTGGGCCCTAAATGTGTAAAGAATCTCTGTGAGCCCCCTACCCTTCCTCTCTTGATCTGTTTTTTAATTTTTGTTATTATTTTATACAAATTCAGTTTGCTTTATTTCCCTTTCCATTCTTTCTTTTTCTGCCTTGGTGAAAGACATGACAATGTACGTTGGAGCTCCAACAGCAAAAGCAGTCACTCATTTGGCTCAAGCTACATTTAAAGACCAACCTGAGTGCAGAAGCTTCCACTATTTTTATATACAAAATTCAATCTTTTAACAGATTCATTCCCCAATTTTATCTTAGTTATGGCACTAATTACGTAGAAATAAAAAAAGAGCAAACAAAGCCAAACCCACTGGGCCCTGGGTAGTCAGTGGATATATCATGAGAAGTGGAGACAGTATTGTAGGTAGGACTTTATTAGCCAAAAAGATATATTTCCGCTGTAAGAAATTACCTGGAAGCTGCGCTGCGCTGCTTCCACATGGGGCCCATAGAACACAAGAGACTTTGTACATGCTATGTGGACACATACATGTATGTATTATATTATATGTAGTTTTTTTTTTCCTTTTTTTTGACTATTTTACATACATTTATGATATGTATGTATATTCTTGGCTATTTCTGTGGATATCATCAGGCATGACAGAGGCACAATTATCTAACTCTTTTGTGTCTGAATGTTGTTGGTTCATCATGTCTATTGGGGTTATGGGTTTCCATGGCAGCCGGAGAGGGGGAGGGGTCTGAAACAAATGGGTTAGTTGGACTGTTGGGTGTTTTTGTTTTGTTGTTCTATGTGTGTATATGCATGCTGTTGTCTTTTTTCCTTTTTATTTATTATTACTATTCTATTTATATATGCACTTTTGTAAAAAAAAATTTTTTTTTTTTTTTTATCTTGCCCCGTATATAGGCTACTGCCTTGGTTCATCATGTCAGGGGATAGAGGGTAGGCGTGGGGTATATGATATCATACGTTGCCTTTTGTCACATGTATGACTGCAAAAGAGCTCACTCTCCTGTTACACAAATGATAAAAGATTGATTGATCACAAAAAATGTTATCCGACAGAATGCATTAAATCCTAATAGTTGAAATGAGTCATTTTGGGGGCATTGTGACGCTCAAAAAAAAATGCATCCACCGACTTATAGACATCTCTTTCACAATGTAAGCCTATGGGAGAAAATCTTTTTGGGTCCGCTAGCACCACACGGCGTACTTGTGAGTTGTAATTTTTTGGCTGCTATGAAAATTGGCTTCAAAGCCAATTGCGCTTCCTTGGAGGCCTGCACTTGTGAGGTGCCACTAGTTGCCAACCAATAGCTCTATCTAACAGAGAGTATTGATGCCAAATGATTAAAGTGTAATGCATGCATTTCACGTCATGTTCTGGTGGCTGCCAGTGCAACATTATCCACTCAAAATGATCTCAGTTATAGAACATGTAACAGTTCTTTTTTTAAAACATAGGTTTAACTATCAACATAGTGGTTACTCAGACAGTGTCATCAGCTCTACACTTCAGCTCCTGAGCAACAACGTTTGAGGTAGATAAAGACGTAGCAGTGGAGATCATGTGACCTGATGTGTTTCAGTGTTCTAAATGTGTTTTAATGTCAACACTTTAAGCAGCTTTTGATCACACTTCCAGAGCTGCACATAAGAAGTGCAGTTTTTTATTACACATTGTGGTTAACCCTTTTGTTGAAACATAACTCTACTTACACTTCTCCAAAACCATGTTTAAAAGTTATAAATAGGAAGTAAAACTTACTGTTAATAAAATGCCATGAATAGGTCAGACTGGGCATTTTTTACAGTTCACTTCCCTACATTTTCTCAGTAAAACCTGGTTTATTTTGTGAAAGGTGTTATTTTAGGCCTTAAAGATGATATATTTCCACTTCCAGGCCCGTGCAGCACATGTAAAAGCAGCTGTATCAGGAATTAAGGTGCAGGTGTAACTCCTAAGCTGTCAGCTGTACAGCAAAGTGTTCTTGTGATGTTTGAAGATAAATCAGAGATTTACATTCCTCTGTGGATGTTTTCAAGAATCCAAAACCAGCAGCAACCAAGCATGAAACTCCAGTATTTATGCTGTAGGCCTGTCTACTGTAATAACTTTGAATTCATGAAAGAATGCAATTCATGTGCTGTAGCTTCACTTGTTATCTCCCATCAGTGTAAGTCATATCTCACCCATGTGCTGAGAAAGGTGGTTTGCAGGTTAGGCATGTCACAGAGCTTTGTGAGGGGGGGTAGGCTTCCAGCTTTGAGATGAGGAAGCGTCGACAACAGGAAGCACCATGCAACATTTTTATTTTTACATTTTTTACTTTACTTTATTTTTAATTTTTTTTTTTTTTTACGTGAAGTGTGCAGGTTGTATGACAAAGCACGGTGGTGCAGTGGTTGGCATTGTCGCCTCCCAGCTCGAACCCAAGGTGGGGGAGCACCTCCCTGCATAATTTAATTAGACAGAAAATCTCAACTTTATTTTAGTAATTTTCAAAGGGAGAGTTTTTACTTCCATGAACAAAATGGTTTCAAGTTTCAGATATAGTAATAAAACATTTGTTCAACCAAAAATCACCTGTCTGTTTTAATTACTTTAAGGGTCATTCTGACTGATAATAATAATATAATATAATACAATATTGTGGGACCGTGATACTGCAATATTTTCTTAGGCAGTTATTGTGCCGTGAAAATCTCATACCGTTGCAACCCTACTCCCCACTGCAACTTACCCTCACCCCAGAAAGTGCTCTGTAAGATAGCATTATCTGTTTTATCCCCCCAGTCTTTTTCCTTTCCCTTCTCCTTTCCTCTCTTTAAAGTTCCCAGACGTGCACGCACACATGCACACACACTACTGCACTTTCTTATTCACTTCCTTATGTTCCCATTGTTTCTATACCTCTGTCACCTCCCCGGCTGTTTGTTGTTAGTCTTGTTTTATGTCAGTGTATACTGGTATGTGTTCTATCTGTTGTTTTTCTGTCAATGTTCAGCTGTTGTGTTCTATATTACCAATACAAAAAAGGCCTATATGACCGAACAGCCCTTATAGGCAAAATAGCCCAGAATACACTGGGTTGAGGAGACTCTGACACGAGGGCCCGTAAACACATTACTACCTTTTCACAGTGACAGTCCACAGGCTTTCAACTGAGCAAATACAGCCTGCTGTTTGTTTTATCACAGTGATGGCCTTTGGTGAGAGTCACTCATGGTGCTCTCAAAAAAGTTGAATTCAAACCATCTGCATGGTAACCATAGCAAGGGCTCAGTGCTCATAGGGTTTTTTGATCGTGTTGATAGTTATTTCTCTTTTCAGTTGTTGCACTTTTATCTCATAGACTTTTTTTCAAGTTTTTTTTTAACATTAAATAATTATTAAATAATAATAATAATAATTGCCTAAGCAATTTGTTCTCCCATACCTGTTTGTATGCAGAGCCTACTTAACCTACAGTTCAAATAAATTGTTTTGGAATACATTAAATTTAATGCAAAATTGCCATGCAATGCAAATTTCGTGCAGTAAGAGCTCTGGTATCGGTATCAGTATTGGTATCAGTAGATATCCATATTCAGGAATTGGATCAGAACTTAAAAAGTGGATTGGTGCCTTTCAGGAAAGTAGTCCCCAAAACATGTACTATTACATTTTGGCCTGTTTAGAATATTTAATCACTAGCAGACATGGTATCAGAGGGCATTGACAAGCTTGCAGACCGCCTGTATAAGAACAACCTAAAGAGACAAATCATTTTGTTGCTCTGCCTTTGCAGGATGAGGACATTGTGAAAGTCCAGTGTGGAGCACAGAGGAGCAGGAGGCCACAGAGGAGGGGGCCCAGCCACTCTCACAGCTCAGCTAGGGCCTCCGCCACATAGATGGAGCGGCTCCACTGGGTGCAGCATCGTTGTCGGCAGCTGCTGGCGGGAAACTCAGGCAGAGGCTGGTACTCTGCCCCCGATGGCCTGCCCAACAAAACCTCCCTGGAGGCCCACAGCTCTCCACAGAGAGCCAGTGGGAAGCGAAGAACTGTTTTTGCCCGCCATGGGCCCCACCAAGAGGAGTACGAAGCAGTCTCCAAAGGCTACAAGGGCAACGCCATCCGCACTACCAAGTACAGCTTGTTGACTTTCATCCCGATGAACCTGTTCCAGCAATTCCACAGGTCAGATTTTTACTTGTAGGTTACTTGTACTGCTGGGCTTTGTTGAGGAGGGTCCGGATCACAAAGTCAAATTAGTGTGTTATCAGTTTGCCTTTGAGATACCGTTCTTTTTTTCTTGGACTATTTTCTATTTATTAGTCTCTGTTGATAGTTAACACCTTCATGCTGGTGACAGCAGTGGCTCAAGGCATTATGTTTTTATGTTGTTCATCCCCCCACCTCACTCTCGTCAACATGATATCTCAAAAACATCTTGACGGAATTTCTTGAAATTTGGCGCAAATGACCAGTTGGACTCAACAATGAACTGATTAGACTTTGGTGGCCAAAGGTCGGGATCACAGTGACCTTGTCTTTCTCATCCATGTGAATGTGGTATTTCAAGAACACCTTGGGGGGATTTTTTCAATTTTGTCATAAACTTGCACCTGGACTCAACAATGAACTGATTAGATTTTGGTGGGCAAAGGTCAAGGTCACTGTGATCCCACAAAACACATTTTTGGCCAAAACTCAATAATTCACAATTAGGACAACATTTGGTGACACTAGTTTTGGGTGTCCACCTTGAAACTGTGCTGATGGTTTAGATCTTCTGTGCTTCCGGGTTGAAGATGCCTCCGTAGTTTACACATACTAATTTGCTGCTGTGGCCTTCCTTTGTAGGGCTGCCAACCTCTACTTCCTGTTCCTGGTGTTACTGAACTGGGTGCCAGTTGTTGAAGCCTTTCAGAAGGAAATTACCATGATTCCTCTGCTTGTGGTTCTCATTGTTATTGCCATCAAAGATGCCCTGGAAGACTACAGACGCTACTTGTTCGACAAGAAGGTCAACAACAATCTAGTGCGAGTGTTCTGTGGGTGAGTGAACCTCTGTCAGCTTAAATGGCCAGTTCAAATGACAAATGCTTTTTTTCTGTATAAAATAGTGGACGTAGCTAATGTGATATCCCCCACTGGTTTGTGGACTCAAGTTTGGCATTTTGGCCGTCGCTGTCTTGTTTTTTTGGAGCCAGAATTGACCATATTTGGGTGAGAGGCTGGCATTGTAGAGGAGAGAGGGGTGGATCTGACTGAGAAGTCAAGGACACTATCAGCAGACAGCCTGACACTCAAAGCAGCCCACCCTTAATTATGTGTACCTTTAACCGATTCAAGATGCTAGTTAGCCAGTTAGCACACCAACAACACAACCAGATGTTGAAAGAATAGATTATATTTAGAGTGGGCTAGCGAACAGTAACACAAAAAATTACTAACTGTTTCTGCTAAAGAGCTCAATGGCTGAAGAAAAAAAATCTCAGGGAATATAACAAGTTTGTTTCGATCTCACTCCCTTTTGACTTTAGTCCTTTGTTTGCTTTCCTCACTTCTGTTTCTCTTCTTGTGCGCTGAGCTGAACTGCCAATCAGAATGAATTTTTTCTAACAGCGAGGCTCACTGGCTCCCACCCAAAGTCAACATGCTGAATTGGCTGAAAAACAGTCGACATAGACCGACTTGTACCTGTGGTGCATAACACACCACAAAAACTAAGGCAACAGATGATCACCAGTGGCCCAACATTGACCAATCGCCCTCAAGTGTCTCACCTGCCTACTGACAAACTGAATCAGACTGACAAACTCAGGTCTGCAGGTACTGCACTTGTGCTGCTGCATTAGTTCACACATGTTTGTCATTAATGAACACAAAGACCTCTTCAGTTTGCCAGATAATCCTTCTTTCTGGAGTCAAATAGACTGAGACAAATGTGACACTTTTAAATGTAATCACATTTAACTCTTATGATAATGTTGCCTCCGCGGGATAGATGAGGGTTTTAACTTTTAGAAATTAGTAAAATGATTTGAGCTGTAGAAATCTGCTCTTATAAGGAGTCATGTCTACAGCAGGTAAACCTCAGATATGATGACCTCTTGTGGTGTGATTTCTACAGGACGCAGCAGCTGGTGGAGACCACAGCACAGGTTCTAAGTAACTGCAGCTTCTAATGACACAGCAGTGGAGTTTCAGAGACTATGTAATGTAGTTCCAGACAACACAATTTCCAATCTACCTCAAACTGCAGCTAACCTAATGACAGAATAACATCCCCACTCTCCCAACAGGCAACACCATCAATGGAGAGCTCTATACTGAGAATAGTCACCTCATTGTATGGGAGTAGAAGGTCAAAAAGTCCGATGGATTTGTCAAATGCTGGATAATATAAAATATTATATAAAACCCAAACAGTATGCATGACTAGATACAAACAGAAGCCATGCCAGAATATCTGTTCCCGAGGCAGCACTTTCCCATGGCGCAGGGTTTATCAGGTGGAGGTTGCAATGCCGACTAGTCAAGCATAAGACTTGAGGCTCCAATACGTGATAGACTGCAAGCAAGTGCCGACTGTCAATTGCATCAGTGTGTAAACTTGGAATTTTAAAAAGAAGAAGGAAAAGAGGGAAGAAGATTGGTCGCATGACAGGCAGTGTGAGTTAAAGAAAAGGAAGTGAAACCTGAATTTGTTTGTGTGAGTGTGGCACCAGAGCAGAAAACAACCAGGTAAAAACACTTAGCAGACCCTCGTTTTTGGAGGCAGGCACCTTCACTTCTGGCCTTTTCAACCTCCCTCTCCACCTGTACACATTTCCTCCTCAACATCCATTCAAACATCACAGTCGTGGAGCAGTAACATTTTTGTCTTTCAAGCAAATCTCAAACCACGTGTTTAAATCGTTTAGCAGTTTGATTTGCCTAACCTCCACAGCTATTCATATGGGTTGGAAACAAATGCGCTGAAGGAACCTTTAGTCCCTGGTTTGACTGAAGTTCCTCGCAGTGTCAAGGAACCTACTTTTAAACTGTAGCTGGTGGAACTAAAAGGTCATTTCCCGTGGAAGTAGTTCAGCCACAGCAAGTCTTTTGTTGAAGATGGTGTGCTAAACTACAAGCTGTTTAGAAAAAGTAGTTTAAGAACACTGTTAGGCTAATTGTATAATAACCAGATGCAGTGCTGTAATATTTACACCACTTGCTTGATTCTTTCCTGAATTGGGATTTACCCCAATCTGAACCATTGTTTGGGAAAGCCTAGATAATATGGTGGAAACAGATATTAATTCCAAGCTGCTCGTTATTTTAAAAAAATATGATTGAGCAACACATTCTCTCTCCGACCTCCTCACATATTGACGTTTGGTCATGAACTTTCCATGTCAAGATATGATGTGTAAGGTACCCTGGGTGCGTTGGTTGTTGATGTTGTGGGACGCAGTGTCAACTTCTGCCTGTTACAAGCATTGTCTGTGTTTAAAATACACTTCTGTTTTTACAGGAAATATACAGTTTGTACACAGTCTCTTTCAAAATAAAAGAACTACATCGGTACATTGCCGCAAATTAATGTTGTTGGTTTTATTTCAACAACACATGCACGTGGTTGGGTTAAGAAAAAAAAAACAGGGTTTGGCTTTACATTCACAGGGAAGCAAACACCGGCCTCCCAGGTGAAAGTTGGTTGTTGTTGGACCCATCCATCACCCC
Source organism: Epinephelus moara (assembly GCF_006386435.1). Lineage (NCBI taxonomy): Eukaryota > Metazoa > Chordata > Actinopteri > Perciformes > Serranidae > Epinephelus > Epinephelus moara. Next base: position 41,887,974 of record NC_065519.1, read on the forward strand.
ACCTGCCTGGCCTACTGGGACTTTGGCCCCTTTAACTTACATTGTTGTCCGGCTATGTTTCCACCTGATGCTGCCGGTTGCCGTTACAGAATAACAGCAACTTGCCACAAATGCCGCTGTGAAAGGACAGCTTTTTTGACGGTATGATGTCTGACATTGGAATCCACTGGCCAAGCATCAGTATTCAACGACTTTGAAGTGAGACATGCTTGGATTGAGATGTCTGTGTGTCAGCCTTTATGTGTCTTTGAAATGATTCACATCATTGTGGATGACCACAACATTAAAATACCTATCCTGTTTGCATAGCACTTTGATTTAACTAACTAGTCCTTTCATTTGCTACACAATATTGAAAAGTGATCGCTATTCCGTAGTTGCCCCCACACGTCAAGGAGCGAGCTGAGAGCTGACTGCTAGTGCTGCGCAGGTCACAGGTTTTTAATACCTTCTTGTTAAGAGCCACCTTTGTGCATTATGGTGGAAAAATTAAATTGTCAGTACTGAGGAGTGAGACAAGACTGAGTGTTGCTGAGAAGGTGGAAGGTGGACGATTGCACACTTGTCAGTTTCTGACCAGCTTACCTTTACCCATGATAGCTTCTATTACTGTAAGCTTTACTAAATTGCCCGTGAACCAGAGGTGGGTCACGGCGTGCATCATCATTACCAGCTTTTACTCAGGGAAACTTGGGAGTAGCAAGACAAAAGGTGCTGCGGCAGCTGGATTTCTTTCAAACCCCACAGCCTGTACATACAAATACAGTAGAAGCTCAAAACCTGTTGTTTTTAGCTGTAGTTTCTTTGTTTTTCATGGAGGTAATTAATACAAACAAAAAACAGTCAAAATATGAGCAAATGCAAATGCAGTATCATTGTTATTTAAGATTGTTCCCATCAACCAGAGGACATTTTCTCTGTATGTCTTTATTGTTGCAGTGGATACCTCAGCATAGTGTCAGCATGGTGTGTTACATGATTAATTTATCAGTTAGAAGAGTCATCATGTCATTATGCTAGAATGCGTCTTAAAATCAAGTACAACATCATATTATCCAAACCATGCTGCTCAGTTTCACAAGTAGTTGTATGAATCTGTCCATTGCTCTGATCTTGAAGGATCTGCAGTGAATCAGTGACACAATCCCTGCTGCTGCTCTGTGACCCTCCTTTTTCCTAGAGATGATTACACAAGTAGTCTTTTGAGACAGCTGTAAAACTTGAACCTTGAGTTTGTTTAGAGTATGCCTGCCCTATAGAGGAGTGGCTGTGAATTACGTCACAAAGGTAGTAGCTCAACCGTCCCGTTCCCTCGCCTGTCCATGGCTTTACTTTGGACAGCCCGGAGAAAAATATTCCACATGAGAACAGCCTATTCAGAGAAGGGACAGCATGAACGCGGAAGAGAAATTACAACTGGAGAATAATTGTAGGTAGCTAAGGCTTTAAGTGGAGACATAAACCGGCAGACTGATCTGAATCCACTGGAGCAGTGGACTCATGTATAGCTTGGAACGTCCAATCCGTCTTCACTCTATCAGGGAGCATTTGCGGAAGAAGAGGACAGTGGTACCTTACTCCACAGAGGATGAGGAACTAAGGCAACTCCTGAAGACGTATAAAAACAATAAGATTCGGACCACAAAGTATTCTCTCCTCTCCTTCCTGCCCAAGAATCTGTTTGAGCAGCTCCATCGCTTTGCCAATGTCTACTTCATCTTCCTTGCTGCTCTGAACTTTATTCCTGTGGTGGAGGCCTTCCAGCCAGAGATCGCCCTGACTCCTATCATCCTGGTGCTGACTGTGACGGCTGTCAAGGATATCTGGGAGGATTACCGCAGGTTTAAATCAGACCATTCCATCAACAGGCTTCTCTGCCATGTTTACAGCAGGTGGGTTAAAAGTTGCTTTTGCTCACTTTGATGTGGCAACAGCCAACATCTAAGAGATCTTCTTCTCGTGGGACTGTATATTTTCCTTAGCGTAAGGATAGTTGTGTGCTCCTTTGTTTGAGCTCTGATCTATTGTCATAACTTCAGTGATATTGTTACATTTTTTTAGACTTTTTTTTTTTTTTTTTAAATATCTAGATTCCAAGGTCAAGAATGAACCTTCAAGTAACAAAACATCTCTTTAAACAAAAAGCAGACCACATGTAAACTAGTACAAGTATGTATCCGAGAACTCAGTAAAATTACTGTGAAAATCACTTCCGCCATCCTCTGTGTTGCTAAACTGTAAGTGGTCAAAAAAATTCAGGTCAAGACATCCAGTAAGGAAGTTTTAAACCGACTAATCGGTCAGTGAACCCTTTACAAAGGATTGTAGGTCACCTCTGGTAATTAAATATGTACTTCCTCTTGACAAATCCCTCCCTGTAATTTTTCAACTTTTGTGTAGCAGCATGTAATGAAGGCAATATTGGCAGGAGGCATGACCAAAGTCTGGAGGAAATCCAACAGTCCTCTCTGTGATGTACTAAAGTAATGTGTCATTTTTTGTTTCAGTTTTTTTGATAAGTATTTATATCAAAGTGACTGCTACTTTAGTTCCACCATCAGTTTAGTCACTGTAGAATGTTAAGCAGAAGTCAAAATGAAAAAGTTTTGTTTTTGTTTTGACATTTTTGACAATGTTCTCATTTAGATATACACACATGATCAATTGTGTGTGTGAATTGTTCAATTAAGTGAAATTACACACACTTTGAACACTTTAAATCATGCCTCAGGGAAGCCAGTTACAGTGCAATGATAATAAAAACTGAAACAAAAGTTTCCAGGAGAGAAAATAAAGTGAAGTGGTAACTGTCCATCCACACTACGTAAAGCATAATTGGAGCTGAAATCCAAGATCCAAAACTAAATTGAAGATTGTGCCTGAGTTCTCTTAGATGGTGCATAATCTCGTTTTGAGGATTTTAATCTACAGTTGAACTCAACAATTGATATAGCTTTGGCAGAATTTGTTAAAACTGGACTTTTTTTTTTTGATAATTTGACTGATCGCGCAGCCCACTGACAATATGCCAAACAGCACCTCGACAAGCCTGAAAACCTCTGGGACAAAATCATTTGGAGTGATTAGATTGAGACCATAACTGCTATGTTTGGAGAGGAGTCAACAAGACCTGTAATGCAAAATAAATCAGTACTGTGAAATATGGAAGTGGATCTCTAATGTTTTTTGGGGGGTGACCCACAGCGGCACTGATTGATGGCAGAAAAAATACTACAGGACAATTTGCATTCATCAGTCTGGAAACACATGGGGCAATGATCCAAAACATGAGGCTAAGTTGAACCTTCAGTGACAACAGCTACAAAAAGTGAAGGTTCTAGAGTGGACATCACAGTTTCCTGACCTCAATACCATTGAGCCGCTTTGGGAAGATCTCAAACATGCAATCCATGCAAGAATACCCAATAATTTATGGGACCTGGAGGCTTTTTGCCTGGGCAGCCTTACCACCTGAGAAAATAAAGGGCTTGTCTATTACAAAAGAGCGGAAGCTGTTATTAATGCTAAACAAGGCAATACACACTATTAAGACCTAATGGTATGCAAACTTTTGAACAGGGGCCATCTCAGTATTTTCCTTATTGTTGTGTTTAGTTTAATGATTGTGCTGTCCTGTGATGCCTTATAGTTTCATTTGAATCCTGTTAAATATAAAAGAAATGTGTTTGCCTGATCATTCATGTTTTCTTTAAAGAATAGAATACATCCTACACATTTTGTCAGGGTATATAAACTTAGGAGCAGAACTGTATATTCAAGGCATTGCTTGTATAAAAAGCTGGATTTTGAACTAGCAACACAGTAGCACTTCCTTTGCTCCTGGGCTGTGTGCACCAACTCATTTGTCTTGTAACTGTTATTTTATTTTAGAAGCTGTGCATGTAATCCAGTGCTGACCTTTACAATATTTTTGCACTACAGTATTAGATTAGTATTCTGTATTTAGATTGCTATAAAAAAAAACAGAGCAGTATATGCTGGATAACCTCCTGACCTCACATTGCACGTAACTGTACAGTTACGATAATCCCTCTGCCCTGCTGTATTTCAGTCACTGCTTGGAAAGGGTGTGAGACTGTGAGTGTAATAATTAACTACTGGCTCTATCCACTATATGTGTGAATAGTGCCTGTCAGTCAAAGGGGTGGGGTTTTTTCTCTAAGCTTTTAAAGAATGCAGCCTCCCCATTGGCAAACAGCGCTGGGAGCTTCACCTTCATAGGATTCAGTTGACATATACAGTACAGTATAGTTTTAAAGGCTGACACTGGTCACATGCTCAAAAGGATAACTTAAGGTCATACAGTTAGAATGTGTTGTTCAATATCAGCATTATTCATTCACACTCATCTCCATGCACACTTTTGCAGACCTCACCATGAAGGGGTGTGATTGACATGGGTGTACACCCTAACCCCTTCACCATTGCTATAATGCCCCTTAAAATCAAGTATAGCATATATATGTATGTGTATATATATATATATATATATATATATATACATATATGTATATATACATATATATATACACATACATATATATGCTATACTTGCTATACTTTAAGGGGAATTATAGTGGCGTATCATCAACACAACTTGAAAGAGACTATATGTACACTGAACAAAAATATAAACGCAACACTTTTGTTTTTGCTCCCATTTTTCATGAGCTGAACTCAAAGATCTAAAACATTTTCTATACACACAAAAGACCATTTCCCTCAAATATTGTTCACAAATCTGTCTAAATCTGTGTTACTGAGCACTTCTCCTTTGCTGAGATAATCCATCCCACCTCACAGGTGTGGCATATCAAGATGCTGATTAGACAGCATGATTATTGCACAGGTGTGCCATGTGCTCATGAAAAATGGGAGCAAAAACAAGTGTTGCGTTTATATTTTTGTTCAGTGTATCTATATATATATATATATATATATATATATATATGTATATATATATATATGTATGTATGTATGTATGTATGTATGTATGTATGTATGTATATATATATATGTATATGTAGTCTCTTTTAAGTTGTGTTGAGGCTGTCAAATGCTACATGACCAAAAATGTTCTCCAGCTTACTCAGGATAAGATCGGTCCAAAAAGTCTCCTCTGGAGATTTAGAGACCATTTTACATGCTTTTGTTAGTATGTATCATGTCTTGAAATGTAGCAGAGTACAAGTACAAAGTAGCACAAATGAAAACACTCAAGTAAAGTACTTCAAAATTGTACAGAAGTATGGTACTTGAGTAAATGTTCATTTCCATCACTGCCTGGTATCCCTCTGTACTCTGTCCAATGAAGACAAAAAAGGCTGTGAATGTTTGTCAAGGCTCACGATACAGATCTCTCTGGATCCTTTTGTCATGTCATTGTGTTGATTCATACTGTCAACTCATTTGCTTGAGACATTTTCTTCTGTCTCTCTCTTATATTGTCCCATAGCAAGCAGAAAACCTACATTGACCAGTGCTGGAAGGATGTGCGAGTTGGAGACTTTGTCCGTCTGTCCTGTAATGAAATCATCCCAGCTGACATGCTGCTGCTGTATTCCTCTGACCCTCGTGGGGTTTGTTATATCGAAACCGCAAACTTGGATGGAGAGACCAACCTGAAACAGAGACAGGTGGTTTCAGACCTCCCACCGCAAGTAAGTAGAACGTGGAGTTAAAGAAGAAGACATCCCATGTCTTCCTATCCATACGTTTGATTAAATATGTGTTTGTGTGTGTTTTTAAGGGAGTAGAGTTTAACCTCGAGAACTTCCATAGTCGTATTGAGTGTGAGAATCCCAACAATGACCTCAGCAGGTTCAGAGGTTACATGTGAGTTCCTCTTCATCTTACAGTGATCCAACACAACTATGGTCTGTCATCAATTCAGAAGTGATATCATAATTTGTGCGTGCATGTTGTACCACAGGGAGCACCCCAGTGGGGTTCGTGTTGGCCTCCACAATGGCAACCTCCTGTTGAGGAGCTGCACCATCCGCAACACTGAGACCGTGGTGGGCATTGTGGTCTATGCTGGTAAGAGCACATGCTAGGGTTAGTTTGTGTGGTTGTTTGGTTTGTACCAGAAATTGATTTTTGCCAGTTTTCACACCTAAATGAACTGAAACAAATGTGTGAACACACTAGAAGCAGAGTTTAACCAGATGGGTTAGGTGTGAAAGCATTCTGTTAAGTTTTTGAGCAGCATTGAAAAGAATTTGAACAAGCCTACCATGCACAGACGCCAGGGGCCCAAAGCATCAGGACCCCCCAAGCCTCCACCTGCAAATGCCAAGGAACTTTAAAGAGACACAAAGTAACTACATAAAGGGGCAAAACAAACAAAGAGACACAACACAACCACAAACAACACAAAGAGACAGAACATGACCTCAAAGAGACACAAAACAATTACAAAGAGACATAAAATGTTGCCGGAGCCCACACGACACTCCACAATGCTTTTTTTCCCTCTGGTTTAGTATTAGAATATATGCCGTTCACATAACCTGGTCAAAATTAATATATATATATATATATATATATATATATATATAAATGCTTGTGTATGTCACATAAAAACTAATGGAATGCTCTTGCAGCAAAACATCCTTTCATTTTAGAGTTAGTCTACTAATTGAATTTTCCACGAAATCAACAGTGGCTTCTGCCTCAAAACCAGCCACAACTCAGCCCTGAGCAGAGTGACCGTCCGCTATTGACCAATCAACAGACTGCAGTGTTTCTAGCTCCACCTTTTAGTGCCAGATCTGTGTGCTAGGTACCCCAACAGAGGGGTGACCAAAAATGGGGAAGGTAAGGAACAGAACATTGGTACCATCCACAACATCATATTGGAAACGGAGAAAAAAAAGCGTACTGAACTGAACCGCACCCATACCGAACTGCTTAGTAAAAATGGGGCTATAGAGACACAAAATTACCTCAGAGACACAAAACAACGACAAAGAGATGCACAATTACCACACAAAGAGACACAAAACCACAGAGAGATGTGTAACAACTACAGAGAGATGAAGACAACAAACCCATCCCAGATTTTCATTGCAATCCTAGGCCCCTAACTCATCACTGTATCTTACAAAGCTTTTACAAAGCTACTCTCGGCCTACTTCCAGTATATTTATGTGTACATTCAGCAAAAAAGTGAAAATGTCTCTGCTTTCCACTCACAGAACATGTTTTTATTGTCTATACCAAGGGTGCGTATCGAGTTTGGCAAGCGAGCATGTATGTATGTAGCTCTGTAAACTCGGAAGGACTTAAAGTTGCAGTCATTGGTTCATCTTGCCCGTTTCAAAGCACTGTTGCAAGGTTCTTGTATGCAGTCATCTATACAAAGTCTGTAGCCCTTTTTATCCAAAGATTGTGCTGTAGAGCTGCTACAAAGTCCCTTCTCTATGCTGCCTTTACATTTACAAAACCAAACAACGGCGGCATCATTCTGCTCCAGTGTGTGATTTCAGATGGTGTGCTGGCATCTTAAAAACAAAAGAGGCGTGACAGGTGTGACATGTAACACAACACCATCGGCCTCTAGTGTGACATAACATACGTTTTAGCAGCGCAATAACAATAACAATGCTATTAAGATGGCAATAATCATTTGCAATCCATGCCGGCTGATCTCGTCCTCTGCTCAGAGGGTAAGGGGCTCCCAGACCTCATTGTTTTCCCAACTGGCGGAAATTTTTGGCCACTGTTCTTCTTCTTTGAGTTAGCTGCTAACTGTTAAGAGCTACTTTTAAATCTACTACAGCGGGTTGCACACGTAACAAGTCATTAAAACGTCACACCCGTGACGCCCATGTCCACGTTCTGCCAGCTGTCCTGTTTATACAGAGGTCGTTATAGTGCTGTTTATATCTCCAGTGCCAGTTTAAAGGCGAGGCTACTTTGTCCCCCCATTCTGTGATTGTATCTTTTAAAGGCGAGGTGAAGCTCCCGCCTTGACGAGGCAGTGTGAAAGGGGCTTGTGTGTCTTGCTTCTGTGTGAGAGAGGCAGATGGGACCTTTTGCATATCTGTGCCTGGGGGCGCATTGTCTTTTAATCTGCCCATGGACTCAAGGATATGACTATGAAAGTGCTGAAACTATAAACTAGAGTGAAGCTCCTGATATAAACTCCTACTAAAGTTCAGAATTTATCTCCTAATGATATTGGTCTGTATAAGTGAACATGGCTGTGGTGTGTTTTTCTCTGACTGTGTGACTCAGGTCATGAGACTAAAGCCATGATGAACAACAGCGGGCCGAGGTATAAGCGCAGCCAGCTGGAGAAGCGTCTGAACACAGATATCCTGTGGTGTGTGCTGCTGCTTATCATCATGTGCCTGACAGCTGCTATAGGTGTGTACCAACCCCACTCTCACTTCACAACACAGCTGTGAACAGCAGCAGGATTATTGCAGTAGCAATATTTCTATTAAGACCAGTCCCCAGGAGGACAGTGACAAAAGCCAATGAATGCCCCAGAGGCTCACAGTTGAACCATGTCCAGATTTAACCTTTGATGTTTGATAGTGATGAGCTGCTCTGGTGTCTTGGTGTGTTTCAGGTCACGGCCTCTGGCTGAAGAACCTCAAAGATCCTATCTTTCTGGTTGATAAGGAGACATCTCCTGCCCTAGCTGGATTCTATGTCTTCTGGACAATGATCATTGTGTTGCAGGTACACAGTTAACCATTTAATTCCCAGGTCAAAACTTGCTTTTTTACACTTTTCTATTAGTTGCAATTAATAACTTTACCTTTTTTTTTCAGCATAACCGAAGACATTTGAAAATAAATAGAAAATAGATATAGATGCAGAATTTAGGTTCATGCATTTATTAGAATTCTGAAGTTTTTAAGTATGACTACTCATTACAGAGGAGTCATCCAACTAATCTTTGAAATCAGTGACATTTTTTGTGGAAATGTAAACAACAACATCAACAGAAAGTCAGCCTCCCGTGCTTTTACATGTCTCCAGCAGGAGGATTTTGTCTGTCTTTGACACTTGCACTACTATTTTCTGCTGTATCGAACTTGCACCAAACTGATTTCTAAATTGGGATAAAAACAAAATTGTGACTTCTGTGTGCTGTTTCAGCCCTTTTTAAGAAAATACAAATTTGTAAGAGACTGACAAACAAATGTTAAGACTTAAAAAACATTATTGCACTAAAAGGGGCAGTGAAAAATTATGGGTGCACTTAAATTATCTGCTGGTGTACCTGAATTAAAAAGTTAGGCATACTAGTACAACCAGTGTAAAAAGTTAAGACCTTTCTTCACCAAGTCAAATTTACATATGCATTTAAAAAAAAAAAAAAAAACCTAATATGAGAAAAAAGCTACACACAGAAACCTTGCACACTGACTCCAATGCATTTTATTGTTCTGTTCATTGCAAAAATTTGCAATACGAGACAAAATGAAAACACACTTTTGCTCCCTTGCATCTCTCAGCTGGCTGTCGTCGTTCACTGCCCGTGTCTTGTATTTGACACTGTGGCTAAAGAGGCTGAGCTGTCTTCCCTCTCTGTCTCCAAACTGTCACTCTGTCTGTCCATGTGCAGTCAGTCCACATCCTGCTCCTTGTCATCATTATCCATCTGAATAATAGTATTTGACCTGATGAAGGTAGTCTGAGGTATGACATGATAGAGTGTGCCCTGTTCTTCTCTTTAGTTGCAGATGTATGTCTCTCTCAGGTTATGCCACATTTCAATGTGTTCTGAACATCTGAATGAGGGATGAAAGTTTCAAAGTTAGTGTGGAAATATGATTGACACAACATGAGGTCGTGTTTAAATGTATGACAACTTCACATGAAAAATACTGACTTCATGTGATATGGCCTTTAATCTGGAGCTGAGTTTAGCAATCTACCAATCCTTGTAACATTATTCAGATGCACAATAGTGTGGCTAACCTTGACAATAAATGTAACCAAAGGTTAAGTCTGTATTCCAATGAATGCCAATAACTGCAGTTAGTTTGAGGTAGATGTGGGTCAACTAACATCTGGTTAAGGACGCGATTAGACTTTAACTATGGCAGCTATTATCTCATGATAAACAAGAACTAAAGCTGGCAACATAAAAGATTCATGAGAGGTCAGCTAATGCATTAAAATGTCAAAAAGATTCAGTTATTTCATCAACTTACCAGTGAGTGCTCTTGGGAAACACTGACAGTAAATGAGGCTCACTGATGAAACTGTCCATAGTGTGGGACTGATGGTTGCTCCTCAACAGGCGTGATGTCCATTGTTTCCTACTACAACAGAAGTCAGTCGTAACTCTCTCTTTCAGTGGCACTGGGTTCAACTGTCCTGTGCAGGCGTCTCCACTGCATCACCACTGTGGTCTCACTGAAATGAATGAGTGGGCTGTGTTGTTCAGTCAGAATCAGTTTGGCACAGGTTATCTTTTGGATATCTAGGTTCCATAAAACTTGTGTGCTTACATAGAACCTTTGCTATACCTGTTAATTCCAAGTAGGTTGTTATCTTATCCCTGAATGCAACATGCATGTAATCAGTTTCTGTCCAACAGGTGCTGATCCCCATTTCTCTGTACGTGTCCATTGAGATTGTGAAACTGGGCCAGATTTACTTCATCAACAATGACTTAGCCCTCTACAACAAGCAGCTGGACTCCAGGATTCAGTGTCGGGCCCTTAACATCACTGAAGACCTGGGTCAGATCCAGTACCTGTTCTCTGATAAGACAGGAACTCTGACAGAGAACAAGATGGTGTTCCGCCGCTGCAGTATCTTTGGAGTTGAATATCCTCATGAGGAAAATGGTAAGAAACAATACTATGACACCCTAGAATGCTCTGACTTTCTTTTACCATTTTTAGGAACACACTTTCACAGTAGTGGGGAGTTCCAGCAGGAACAATGAGAGGTTTTTTAATAGAAACAAATTTGGGTGGTGGGCAGCCAGAAAGACAGGCTGTGTTGGCTTTTATCACTGCAGTGTGTGCAGGCAGGAGATACTGGCTGGTGCGGGCATATTTTAATGAATAAGTTTAAATAAACGCAGTCAGTTTTTTTTGTTTACTTGACTCTACTGTTTTGTCGACATTAGTGTGCGCTGATGTTGCAAAGCTGCTCTCTTTAAAAGCAGCCAGAGTCTACAAAGTAGCATTACTCTGCATATTTGATTGCAAATGTCAGTATGTAAAAGTGAAAAATTATTGGGTTGCCCTGGTGCAAGAGTTCTAGCACAGAGACTGGCAAAATGCATGAATTTTAATAGCAAATCTCCGTACATGAAATAGGCAGGCAGCAGCTTCTCATTTTATGCCTCCACGCCGGTGAAGCCATGTTCTATGGTTGTCTGTTTGTCTGTCCCATGCTTGTGAACACAATATCTCAAGAACGCCTCAAGGGAATCTCTTTGAATTTGGCACAAATGTCCACTTTGACTCAACCATGAACTGAGTAGTTTTTGATGATCATAGATCAAAGGTCAAGGTCATTGTGACCTTGCATCCATCTCATTCTTGTGAACGCAATATCTCAAGAACAGCTTCAGTTTCTTCAAATTTGGCACAAATGTCCACTTCACATCCACAAATGTCTACTTGGACTCAATAATGAACTGATTTGATTTTGGTGGTCAAAGGTCAAGGTCACTGTGACCTTGTCTGTCTCATGGTTGTGAATGCGATATCACAAGAAGGCCTTAATGGAATTTCTTTAAATTTGACACAAACCTCCACTTGGACTGAAGAATAAACTGATTAGAATTTTGTGGTCAAAGGTCAAGGTCAGTGTGACCTCACAAAACATGCTTTTGGCCAAATGTATATGCTAATCATGACACACTTTCACATAGATGTCTAATAGTATAAAATAATAAGGTGATGACATTTTGTATCCAAAAGGTCAAAGGTCAACTTCACTGCGGCATCATAATGTTCTGCAAAACACTTCTCTGACCATTACTCAACGTCATACCTCAGGAACAGAAGGGGAGACATTTGGTCAAACACTGAATTGCACAGACATGGATGTAAACTGTAAGAGAAACTTGACTGGTGCACTGAGGCATACAACCATGTAGGGCTGGGCGGTATGACCTAAAATTTATATCATTTCTACCGTCTACCGCATATACCGTGCAGCCCTACAACCATGGTGCAATTCTAGTTTTTTTTATAAAGTTGGGGGAAAAACCCAACTTCATTTCCTCACATGTCACCAGCATAAACAGATGCACACTGACGTTGCAGCTGTAGGGACCAAGGAGTGATCAGTAGTCAGCAGCAGGGGTCCTAGCGCGTCCCCCATCAGCACACATGTGCAGGCGCATAGAGTTGCGTTCACAAATGCCATCTGCTATTTGCATCAGCATTTATAAATGCCAGCTGGTGCTGTAAAACTATATTAAAAGTGCTAGTTAAAAACTCACACTAACATCACATTAAGTTGTACTGGTACCGTGTGCAATGACAGTGAAGTAAGATGTATTCTCAGCCTAATCTAATAGTTGGATTGTAAGTAACTGATTCTAACACTCTTCTGCCCTGTACTGTAAAAGGCTCTGTGTGTACGTTACTGTGTGTCAGGTCGGAGGCTGGAGGTGTACGAGGCAGAGAAAAGTGAGGCGGCCGGTCGCTCTGTGACTCTGAAGTCGGGCTGCAGCGGTAAATCTCTAAGCTGTCGCTCTCTCAGCTGCAAACACAGCTCAGTGTCTCTGCACACACTCACCGCTGAGTCGGAGGAGGAGGAAGAACATCTGTCCAGTCACATGCAGCCCAGGACCAGTGCCTTCTGCAGCCGCGTGGTCAGACTCACACACACACACACACACACACACACACACACACACACACCACAGACACAGTATTTGTTTACTCACCTATTTGGTTCATATCTACAATTGAGAATCTGTTGCAGCTGATTTTCACACTGTAGTCAAATAAATGATAACCAGTGACTGCCTGTGAAGTATTTGTTGTGAATAAGTACTGGGAATATATCGAGGCGTATTCTTGATATTAAAAAAATAATGAAAGTCAGGAGATGAACAAGACAAAAATGACTTGAAAGTCTGATTTAAGAGAATACACTCTGGTGTAAAATTAGATTAAATTAATAATTTCCCCACTTTTTTATAACATATTCTGAACTGTCCTCCTCACATCTGGTTCACTAATCAGAAAACACAACAACTCGCTCACAAATGATGGGTTGAATGTACACTGTATGTGATTTGTTGAATTAAAACATGCAGACACACTGGGTGTGGTCCTTTTAAATGTAATCATTGATAGCATTTGGTTTAGCTTTAAAGGTCCAGTGTGTAGGATTTAGGGGGATAGACTGGCAGAAATTGAATAAAATATAATTAATGTTTTCTTTAGTGTGTAATCATCTGAAAATAAGAATTGTTTTGTTTTCGTTAACTAAGAATGAGTCGTTTATATCCACATAGGGAGCAGATGTTAATGGTTAGCAGTTAAAGGGTCATTCCACCAATTTTATAATTAGTAAGTGGACCAGTGAAAGTTACTTCTCAGCCAAAGCTATTGTTGATAATGTCATCAGGGTTATCTCATCCTATATCTGAGATATGGAGATTGGAAAATGTGGCTGTTCATGAAACAGGGAGTCAAACATTGCGTCTTGCATTGTGGGAAATGTAGGACCCAGTGTTTTTGGAGCTTGAGCCACGCTAGTGACTAAAAGGATGTATTGCCGTTTGCACTTCACACAGGAATGTAGGTTGCTGTAAGAAATCAGATTATGCATTAAATAATGTGTTTACACAGACTATAGTAACCTGTCAATGTAAAATACACACAGCAGATCAGAAATCAGATCTCGCCCCTACCCCTAACCTAATAAATCAAATTTTATTTTTCCCTGGGTTTATTTTGGGTACTTTTTCTGGGATATTTTTCTGAAATCCACAATGTGTTCATGCTCCAGCCATGATGGATAAGCTCCTGCTGCTTCTGTGTCTTTCTGTCCAGGCGAGGGAAGTGATGCCGGACCCCGAGCTGGTGAGGAAGTTGAATTGGCTTTGCTCTCCGGTGCTGGCTCTGAGTGACGGCTCCTCTGGGACTTCATCCAGCCTGGAGCTCACCTACATCACTGACTTCTTCCTTGCTCTGGCCATCTGCAATAGCGTGGTGGTCTCCTCACCCAGCCAGCCTCGACACGTGGTGAGTAGATGACATCTGGGAAGCATGTCACAACAAAGACTTGTTTCTCCAGAACAATATTTTCATCATAAAGATTATTTGTTTCAAGATGAAGGCTGTATTTGTACTTTTTTATGGGTCTTCTGTTGATATTGTTTGAATTGAGTCACTGGGTTTGATTTGCTTTCCGTTAACGATTTACTGAGTGTAAGGGCTGGTGGCATGTTCAAATTAAGCTTCATGTGTAGTTTATGTATCTCAAAGAGGACTATAACGTTGGTTTAACAGCAGTCTGTATCAGTCTGTAAATATTCTAGTTCAAAGTGTCCTTAAGATGATTATGAGGAGTTCATTGCTGAGCAGGAGGTCACCTATTTACTTATTTTAAACAGTTTGGCTTATTCATTTTCTCACTGTTAAGTTGCAACCAATGATAGGTTGAAGGTTGGTAGAACTTTCTTTTGGAGAGAATGAAGATGTACTTGATGCTTTAGATGTAAATAGGATCGGACAAAAGACCTTAAAAATGTAGTCCTAAAATGAGGAACGCACCAACTTAAACGCTGAATACCAGAATCAGCTAATATTTGCTTTGATGACTATCACTGGCCTGTTGGCAAAAAAAATAAAAAAGTTTTGTGCAGGCTGAAAGGCAGGGCTCCAGACAAACAGTGTCCCGTCATCCTGGGGACAATAGAAAAGGGATGCACGATAATGTCGAATCAGAATCGGCCAACATTCTTTTTCTAATTTTACACAGTGAGTGAATATTACATACACTGAAAAGCATTTTATTTCATGTCTCCATCTGCTGGTGGGCCATCATGATAAGAGTATACATGTATAATATGATGTTAATTCCACTGCAGAGGAGACTTGATGATCACTAAAATTAGTTGAGGAAAAAGTGGATATATCGATATTGGTATCGGTTATCGGACAAATGAGTTTTTACATATCAGCATATCAGATATCAGCAAACAATCCAATATCGTGCATCCCTAGAAAACAAGTTTGGAATGAATAGAGAGATTCCCCGGCACACTGTCAGGACAAAAGGACACAGTTTTCACTATCAATGCGTCAGAGGATGCACCCTTTTGTTTCCCTGATAATGCTGCTGTGAGCAAAAAAATCCATGTTGACATCAGTATAGTCTCATTGGGCGGAACGAGCCACACGCTGAAGTCCCGCCCTACCACCTCCGGTTGTGTAGCAGTTTTCAACACGTCCTTTACTAACTTCTGCAGTGTTTGATCTTGCAGGGATGTAGCCATTTTTCTGCCATGGTTCGCGTCCTGTAGGCGATATTTTTGTGGGCGTGTTACACCAAAATCTGTTTCCCCCCGGCAGTATTTTTGCAAGCGCACCGTTGCTGTGGCACCGCCCAGAATGATTGTGATTGGTTGAAAGAAATACAAGCAGCCGGGGCGTTTTTTTCTCCAATCTTAAAGTGAGAGTCGGCCCAGCCAGACCTTTCTTTTCTTGAGAAAGGTCTGGTGAGCGAGACTAACATCAGCAAGACAGTTAATTAACGTTAGCAGACGGTGGCCACACCTAACACCTGACAGAGGTTGTACTGACTTACGTTGCGATGCGTTCAGCTCTATTCAGTAAAAATGAGCTTTGGGTGAAGGTAAATTATATGATCAGTAAGGATCAGTAAGGATCAGTATCTGTGTTAGTGCAGAATTTCACAATGGCAGCATCCCAACCTGAAATGCAACTAGCATCAAGAAATGCAGCATCCCCCTCACTAGAGGTTCAATCTGTAAACCAATAATGACAGTTACCAACATGAAGTGCCGTGCTCTCAACAAACACATTACAAACACTAACAAGAAGTAATGTTTGAATTGGAACATAAAACAGCAAACTTCAGCAGTTTGTTAGTACAATCTAGTGGAGAAATAGGCATGGTGGGAAATGTGGGCCATTGCTACAATATCATTGTACATTTTCCTTCTTTGTGTTTTTGTTTACTTCTTAATTATATTTCATTACATATTTTGGGGGATGAATTTGTGGTTTGGAGTAAGTATGATTTCTTTATGGTGATAGAGGTTAGCTGACATGCATCAAGGGTCCTCATCTAAAACTAGACCAGAGAAACTGGCATTACACTTACAATACCCTTACTCTGTGTTTTTGGTCTGTCAGGTGGGGGACCTGAAACAGTTAGTGGTAACGTGACATGAATGCATCACAAGCCTTATAGTAATCCACCAATCAATAACATTCCAACAAAAGCCGCCTGTGTTCAAAGGAAGGGCCTGTCTCCCTTTTCGGTCCATAGTCCAGCCAGGAGCAAGCAGCTGGTGCAATGAGCAATGCCTCTTATAGCCAGTGACATTGACAACTGAGACACATGCATTTTGGGCAGTTTCTTTTTTCAACAAGTGTTTTTTTATATACAGTAAAGTCCTAAACAGAAATGTCTGTCTTGACCAATGTTTTTTCACCCTTGATCACATGTTTGAGATGAGACAAGAAACAAGATGACACGTCATTGAAAATCGCTTAAAACTAGCACAATATTCCAATTAAAAGCAATGACTTGCTGATAAAAGCTGATCCCATGTTCTGTTTTCTCTTTCCTGCAGGTGCCTGAGGCACGAACACCTCTCAAGTCCCTGGAGGAAATCAAGCTGATGTTCCAGCGCCTCAGCTTCTCTCCTTTCTCAGCCCTCTCCACCCTGTCTCCTCCCCTGATCAAAGGCAGCCCTCGCAGCTTCACCAGCAGGCTGTTTGCCCGGGGGAAGACCGGCTCCTTAACCCTCTCCACGCCCACTAACAGCACCACAGAGGGCTCAGAAGCAGGCCAGGAAAGCAACATGGAAAACTCCAACCTGAGGCGTAAACTGGAGTTACCTTCTGGAGTGGAAGGAGGAGATGCTGGACAGACAGAGGACAGGGAGACAATGGACGATATCAAGGATACAAAGGCAAACCCTGGCGGGTCCAGGCAGGATGTGGAGGACATTATAAGAGAAGTGGACAGTGAGAGCGACACTGACGACGAACTTCTGTACGAGGCAGAGAGTCCGGATGAGGCAGCTCTGGTCCATGCAGCCCAGGCGTACCGCTGCACCCTGAGGGGACGTTCTGCAGAGAGCCTGCTGGTGGATCTGCCAGGACTTGGCTCTCTCGCTGTCCAGCTCCTCCACATCCTGCCCTTTGACTCTAACAGGAAGAAGATGTCAGTGGTGGTCCGCCACCCACTCACAGGACAGGTGGTAGTTTATACCAAGGGTGCTGACTCTGCCATCATGGATCTGACTGAGACACCTAAAGGTACTTCACAGAAGGAATATGGATGAAAAAATACAAAGACACCTCTAAAGAATTTTGTCTTTGCCTGGCTGATCTAAAGCACTGTTTGTCTTTATTATTTTCATTCTGTTACGCTCAGGTGCAGAGCAAGCTCAGGAAATCTACAGTCACATCAGAGAGCAAACCCAAAAACATTTAGACAGCTACGCCAGAGAAGGCCTCCGCACACTCTGCATCGCTAAAAAGGTAACGCTTCAGGAAGCTGAAATACAGTAGCTTTGTACATCACACATCTTTTACTGTCATGAAGCCCTGTGGCTCCAAACACAAGTAAAGCTCATTGAAGCAATCGCACTTCAGCTGTTTCATTTGAGTGTGAAACACTGACAAGTACAGGCTAAATCCCAACCCTTGCCCAGTGGTGTAGTGGTAGTTGATGAGGTGGGGGTACTGTTATGTAGATGGGTAGGTTACAGAGGAAGAAGTGGGTATGCTCTCCAGTATATTCTAATAGCTTTTTGGCTGATAGGTGGGAAAACTGTAAACAGCCAGAAAAAGTACCTGCGTATACCCTCCACTACACCACTGCCTTTGCCCCTACCATTTACCCCTTCATTTTGTGCATTCATGCCTAGAGTTAGGGTGTCCCGATTCCTGTGTTCCTCAGTGACTGTGTGTTCTGTGTGTGGAGCAGGTTCTGGAGGAGGAGGAGTATGAGGTGTGGCTGAAGAGACAGCTGCTGGCAGAGAGCAGCATAGAGAACAGAGAAGAGCTGCTGCTGGAGTCAGCTGAGAGACTGGAGACCAACCTCACCCTGCTGGGTAGGAGAGCTTCTCACTGCAGCTGACATCAGAGATGGGAACAGCAGTGCTCAAAGTGCTTTGTCTCTGTATGTGTGTGTGTGTGTGTGTGTGTGTGTGTGTGTGTGTGTGTGTGTGTGTGTGTGTGTGTGTTCAGGCACCACAGGGATCGTAGACAGACTGCAGGAGGAGGTCCCAGAGACCATTGAAGCTCTTCAGAAGGCTGGCATCAAAGTATGGATCCTCACAGGAGACAAAAAAGAGACGGCCATCAACATCGCCTATGCCTGCAAACTGCTTTGTCCAGATGATCAGCTGCTGACAGCCAACTGTGGAAGCAAGGTCAGTGACTGAGAGATTGTAGCACTGTTGTAGGGTCATTTGGAAGAGTTGAAATGTTTATCTTCATTGTATCTTATGTTGTTTTTTTCTTGCTTTGTCTTTTTACCTCTCGTCCTCTCAGGTTATTTATCCAGATCCCTGGCTAGTGTTTATTTGGTTTATTGTCATCCTCTGCAAATCACAAGATGCAATATATTTGTACCTTTCATACATATCAACGTTTCTGAAGTGACATAGTGTATGAGCTGACTTTGTCATCCAGAGGTGGAGGGCATGGTGGATGGTGTGACATCTAGGCAAGACACTTCCCAAGCTGCAGACCACAGTTCAAGACCAACAAAGAGCAGTTGTTTTTCACTGAGCCATGGCTGCATTTCCAGCCGTGAAGGAGGCACCAAAACCTCCCGTGGCTCTCTGCCAGTACTCCGCTATATCTTTACATAGCAAATAGTGGTTTGCTGCTATATCAGTGTTCTGAATGTTGCATACAGAAATGAAATTTATTGATAGTATATTTTTGTATGTGAGCAGATGCATGTGTATTGTACTGACATGTTCTCGCTCCAAACTCGCAGCTTTGCTCTAAGCTTCAAACCAAGACACTTCAGGTACTTCATTAGCGTTAGGTTTGGATGCACAGAGGTGGCGTGTCAATTTCCACTTGTTACATGCATAGGGTCTTTTCAAAATAAACTTCCATGCTGTCAGGAAGCCTAGGTTTCATCTACTTTAGATTTAGGCAACATAACTACTTGGTTAGGTTTAGAATGAAGATCATGGTGTGAGTTAAAACAAGTACCTTCAAAAAAAGGCACCCCTGAAAGCCATGGTGTGAGTCAAACACTGGTCAGGGGTCTGTAAAATAATGAGGACTCAACCTCCCGGGGCTATGTGTGTCTATACCAAATTTATCGCAATTTACCCACATCTTTTCCAAAATATTTACCACAGCTATATCTATCTTCAGGCCTAGCTGCTTTAAGGACAAAACTGTAAAACCAAACAAAAAACAAACGTGTAATTGTGATAAATCAATGACTAAATGCACTGTAACTCTTATGGACAGTACTTATGGATCTTTTTCACTCATCAGGATGCGTGTGCAGCTATACTTGAGGAGCTCAAACTGGAAGTGCAGCGGGGTGAGAACAGTTTGACTGAACTGACTGCAGCAGGGAATCCTCATGGGGAACCCTCCTCCAGCAGTGTGGGAGGCTTCATCCTAGTTATAGATGGCCGGACGCTGGACTGGGCCCTGCAGGAGGAGCTGAAGAGCGACTTCCTGGAGCTGAGCTGTAGATGCAAGGCAGTCATCTGCTGCAGGTCCACTCCGCTGCAGAAGAGCCAGGTGGTCAGGCTGATCCGGGACCAGCTTGGCGTCATGACCCTGGCTGTGGGTAAGGACTCAGACCGCAGCAAAACTGCTGGGAAATTTTACATATGTCCCTTGACAACAAGCAGTTATTTTAAGTGTGTCTTTTTATCCTTTACGTTTGTTAGCATGTAATCTCATGTATGTCCTTAAAGTAACCTTGAGGTCTAAGCCTGAGTTGGATTACATAGAGGGAACAGTTATTGTTCACTTTGTTATATTGACCTTCTAATAACTGAAGGACAAGAAAAGAAAAAAGAAATGTGTGGGGTGGACGATATGGATAAACTCCTTTATTATGTGATGTGCTTTGTATATACCGAAACATGGAGGACAATGACAAGTTGTTTTTGTTCATTTAGGTGATGGAGCCAATGATGTGAGCATGATTCAGGTGGCTGATGTGGGCATCGGGATATCTGGTCAGGAGGGCATGCAGGTAATCACCATTAGATTTATCTTGACACCACACCTACCAATATTTAACACAGTCTCACAGTACTACGTGAAATGAAACACATACATGTAAAATATGAAATGTGTTAGAATTATGTGCTGGCAACATGAAAACAATGCCAATGCAAAGTCTACTGCAAACAGTCGCAGTTTGAAACACGTCATTAATGTGGTTAACGTTGGGTTAGGGTTAGGAAAATAACCAGAAGTCATTGTCTTGTGATTGTATGCCTCTGCAAACCCTCCAAGTTGCACCCTCAGTATGCATCCATGTCCATGATGCATCACACACATCTTCCCCCGGCAGCACAGAAGATCTATACAATCAGCTCAGTTTCAAGGAGGGCACCCAATATGAGTGTCACCAATTTAGTATCTGAGCAAATGTCTCCCCTTGTGTTCCTGAGATATGACATTAATCGTTGGTCATCATCATATCTGATTAGACGTTTGTGTAAAACTTTACATAATTAATAAGGATTCTTGAGTTATGGTCAAAAACATGTTTTATGAGGTCTCCTCTTCTGTTCCTGAGTTATGAAGTTGAGTATTGGCCAGAAAAATGTTTTTGCAGAACTTTATGATGTCACATTGAAGTTGAACTTTGACCCTTTGGACATAAAGACACATAATTTTATCTGATTAGAAATTTATGTTAAATTTTCATAATTAGAGTATGAGTTCTTGGTATGGACAAAAACATGTTTTGTGAGGTCACAGTGACCTTGACCTTTGACTACCAAATTCTAACAAGTTCATTGTTAGTCCAGGTGGACATTTGTGCCAAATTTGAAATTCCCTCAAGGTATTCCTGAGATACCGCGTTCATAAGAATGTGAAAGACAGGGGTCACATTGACCTCATCATAAGATATCACATTCAGGAGAATGAGACAGATGAGGTCACTGTGACCTTTACCTTTGACCCATGGCCACCAGTATCTAATCAGTTCATCATTGAGTCCTCGTGGTACATTTAAAGAAATTCCCTTAAGGCGTTTTTAAGATAAGGCATTCATGAAAGTGGGACTGACGGATGGATTGACAACCCGAAAACACAATGCCTTCAGCCATGGTTGTCACTGATGTGGAGGCATACAAACACTTGGTTAGGTATAGACAACAAACAGTGAAAATAACTACATACGAAACACAAAAATATACTTACTTTGTAAATTCTTTACACGGGACATGAATAGCAGTCTCCACCACCCCTCCCACCTGCCCTACGCAGACCTTCTCACTGTTTATACCTAATTTGTGTGTCCACTGCAACAAAAGATCCTCTCTGACGTTGCATTGGCAGTGTTTATTTGTTGAAAGCA
Source organism: Epinephelus moara (assembly GCF_006386435.1). Classification (NCBI taxonomy): domain Eukaryota; kingdom Metazoa; phylum Chordata; class Actinopteri; order Perciformes; family Serranidae; genus Epinephelus; species Epinephelus moara. The sequence goes on from NC_065519.1 coordinate 41,909,736, forward strand.
TGCAATTTTAACACATTTTGTGCACCATGTAAGGGTTTGTGTCGATTTCACATATTTCTACGAGACCAGGCTGCAAAATAACACACATGCATACATGAAGGTTGTTTTTGTTAGGACACCTTATCTTATTCAGTCTCCACAGTGGAGACAGAACAAGAACTCATGCCTAGTTTGTAAGCTGCAAATTATGCAAAACTGACAGACAGTAAATAATATATTTGTCTTTTTATTATTATTTGTTCCGGTCCCAGGCTGTGATGTCCAGTGACTTTGCGATCTCCAGGTTTAAACACCTCAGTAGACTGCTGCTGGTCCATGGCCACTGGTGTTACTCTCGTCTTGCAAACATGATCCTCTACTTCATCTACAAGAATGTGGTAAGAGTTCACTGACTCTACTTACTGTCTGTATATTTATGTTTATAAAGTGCTGAAGTAGCAGCCTCAGAGGTTTCACTCCTGGTTGATTTGGCAACACCTGTTGTTACTGATGGTAACAGCAAATGTAGTTTAATACTGCAGGTCTCAGAGTTCTGGGAGCAACAAAAAAAAGTATTGTCACCTTAATAAGAAGTCAAGCCAGAATTGCGTCCCCTCTACTCTGGTGTTTTGGAAGAGCTTTGAAAACACTGCTGATCTCATTTTGGTTTGAAAACTCTGCGGTTACGTTTTAGTCCGGACAAACAGAAAACGATGACACCCCAGATAGCTTCTCAGTTGGGTCTCATTACTCATAGTTTGTCAAGTCAAAACATTATAGCTAGGTCGTCATACCTTTTATGATTTTATCCTTTTCGTGTGGGTACTCCTTTTGCAATTGACAATGCTCCCGGCTGGTGCCACTCAAACATGTTGCCAAATTTGCTTTGCAAGACTTCTAATCTGTTTTCCATCTCCTTGATCACCTTCTACTCAAGAATACTTTCAGTAAAAGTTGTCAGACCATTTGCTCTTTTTTTCCGCCATTTCCGTAATATTTTGTGTAACTAAGCAACCAACCACAGAGCAGACAACCTACTTCCTGTTTACATGGGCACGCACATGCCCAGTATACGTGAATGGTCATGTGATATGTGTTTTTAGGCAAGATATGGATGGAGATTATCTGTCAGCAAATGCTGAAAATGACTGTTGTCTTGTTTTGTAGACACATTTTTTGATAAACAGTAGCAGCGGAAAAGCACAAGACATATTCATCTTAAGCAAATCTTTATGCCAAATTTAGCAACTAGCTCCTCTGCAGTCCCTGCAATTAAGAAAAACAAACAGAAAACAACCAGTCCAGATGTTAGGAGAATCCTCACTGCTGTCTGTGTGTCTGTCTGTGTCTGCAGATGTATGTGAATCTGCTGTTCTGGTATCAGTTCTTCTGTGGTTTCTCTGGGAGCGTCATGACCAACGCCTGGGTGCTCATCCTCTTCAACCTGCTCTTCACCTCTGTTCCTCCTCTCATCTATGGCGTCCTGGACCAGGACACGCCAGTAGACACTCTGATGGAGCTGCCTGAGCTCTACCAGGCTGCCCAGAGCTCTAAGGTGACTGCACACACACACACACACACACACACACAGAGCATAGAGTCAGTGATACTAAAGTCTGACTGCTGTCACGCGTGTTGACACTGTGTTTAGGAGGACTAACAAGTGAATCCTGTGTCTCTGCAGGTCTATGCTCCCTACATCTTCTGGATCACAGTCCTGGATGCATTCTACCAAAGCCTCGTCTGCTTCTTCGTGCCTTACTTTGTGAGTACGCAGATCCTTCTGTTCTGTCAAATAGCTCCCTATTATAACCCTCCCACTGACAGTCAGTAATAAACCCTGCTTATACAGTCCTGGTCTCGTTTCGTGATGTTTTTCTCAGGCATTCGCAGGATCCAGCATCAGTGAGCTGTCCTTTGGCTCGCCGATCAATGCCTCAGCTCTCCTCATCATCCTGCTGCACCAAGTCATCGAGAGTCACACTCTGGTCAGACACACTGCCATAATAAAATCTGTTAAAACAGGATTTTTCTCCATATTTTTGCCACTGGAATAATTAATTATGTGGCCTGTGTTATGCCAAAGAATTGAAGTTTGTTGTGTGCAAAAATGTGATCAGAGTCCAGAGAATAACAGACATTAAAGGAATACTTCACCCCCATGTGATGATGTGTATATCAGTTACTCACCCCAAGTTACATTGAATTTCTCCCATGTTTCCACGGTGAACGAAGAATCCAAAAAATCTTGATGAATTGAAATCACTGGGGTCCATGTTTAACAACAGCAAAACTATATCAAAACATCTATTAACAAACTCTCACACAACTCATCTAGTATAATCCAAGTCTCATTTATCCAGTCATATGCTCAGTACTTCCAAAAAAGACAGTTCTTCCTGACGGAGAATTGAACTTATGTACGCCCTCTTCAAAGCCAGACTCCATTGACAATAGTGGTAATTTTACCTCACTGAACACAGGAGCTGCTGCTCCACCGCTGCCTCAAGTATTTGTTTTCTTTGTTTTAATTTATGACTTTGGTATCTTAAAGGGTTAGTTTGGATTCACATAAGTCCATAATAATGCAAACAAACCACAGATAGAGGCAGCAGTAGAGCAGCAGCTCCTGTGTTCAGTGAGGTAAAATTACTGTTTTTGTCAATGGAGTCTGGCTTTTAAGGGGGCATAGTTTAGTTTAACTTCCAGTTCAGTTTTAAATAGGAAGGTTTTAGTGAAAATGCATGTGTTTGGAAAAACTGAGCATATGACTGGATAAATGAGACTTGTATTATACTGCACGTGTTGTGTGAGAGTTTGTAAACAGATGTTTAGTTTTGCTGTTGACTTCAATTCATCAAGAATTTTCCCCATTTTTGGATTCTTCCTTCACTGTGGAGGCATGTGAGAAAAACAAAGTTTTCTTCATGTAAGGTGAGTAACTGATATGCAAATGGACATTTGGGGGGTGAAGTATTCCTTTCAGACTGTGTCTCCAGGTATGTTATGGAGTCTCTAAACCTCTGTGTTGTTTTGCAGACGTGGATTCATATGCTGGTGTTGGTGCTTAGTGGTGTTTCCTACTTTGGCTTCGTGCTGCTCTTCAGTGTGTTCTGTGTGACCTGCAGCCCCCCCACCAACCCTTTGGGGGTGGAAACACTTGAGATGTCCCAGCCTCTTTTCTACATCGTGTGTGCTCTCACTACAGTGATGGCTCTGTTACCCAGGTACACAAAATAAGATTTGTCACCCGCCATCACAAGGAACTCTATCTTCACTGGAACTGCAGAAAGCTAGCTACTTTGCTTTAACTGCATTGCATTAACTTTACAAATTTCAGCTTTTATTCCAAGTGCAATCCACAATAATACATAAAAGCTTTTTTACTTCTGGTGCCAAATTCTCAGTCAAGTGAAAATATCCAGTGTAAGAAACGTAGAAGTAGTTTTCTGTGGGTTGTTGAACGTGCCACTCTCCCTGAGGTCATCATTTCCTGATCCATCACACTGTCTTCCTGTGTGTTCTCCTCTGCAGGCTGTTGTTTCGAGCTCTGTACAACTCCTTACACCCCTCTGCTGTTCTGAAGTCGGCTCACATGGACAAAGCAGATTCAGAGAAGTACCGCAAGAGAATGCAGCGCTGGAACCTGAGCCAGTCTAGAGTCAACAGGCTGCCTGTGTGTGCTGACAACCCCGGCCTGGAGCCCAGCACAGCCTCAGTGGTGTCCTGACCTTCCTCTACACACACACACACACACACACACACACACACACACACACACAGGCAAAGTGCTGCATACCCCTGGAGCAGTCAGACTCGTGACGTGGCCAGGGAAACAATGGCCTGACAGTTCTAAGACTGTTGATGTTGACATGCTGGATTCAAATGGCTATCGGTGGTGCTGTAAAAGGCCATGTATGGATGTTGCACTACTCCACTGCTCAGCTGTTTCTGAGCTCTGCTGAAAGACTGCTCTTTTTGCTACATATCATCAGCCAAAGAACTATAGTGAGACTGATTCACTGTAAGCAAAAGCATGTTTTGATACGGCATGTTCTTCTCACTGAGTGAATCAGAATGATGAGTATCTGTTTAATATCTCATCAAACTTTTACAGGAACAGAAGCTGTGGAACATGACCATCATGTCAAATATGCAGAGACATTAATATTTCTAGGAGCTGTATGCATCATTCAAGCACCAGGAAATCATCAGCTTATTAATCCTCTGACATCCATCATGAAGGAATGACAGCAGTCTCTACTGGTCATCAGTGTGTACTACAGTTAACACTGAGGGCAAACACACTGGACTGATAGGCTACATTCACACTGCAGGGCAAAGAGACCAAATTAGATTTTATTTCCTAGGGTTTGTTGTTTGTTTGATATTCATCATGATACTGTAGTGCTCACTACATGCATGTTAGATGAAATTGGTCAAACCGCAGTTTCTTTGGTTAACTTTCAGAAGAGCACGAGTGTCACAGTTGTAATGTGAGTTATTTTATGGGCCAAAAAATCTGAAATTTGCATCACAGCTGTAACAAATGATTTATGTGTATTTATTTATTTTTTGAAAGGCAGCAGAGACAGAAACACAGCTGACATGTTGAAGTGATATTGCAACTGCAAAATGACCATTTGTATATCAGTTACTCACTGTGTGTGTAACGTTGGATTTGTGAAGAGAGCTTCGTTTTTCTTGCATGCCTCCATGGATAAAACCAAAAAAGGCAAACATTCTTCATGAATTAAGTAAACCGGGTCTGCATTTAACAACAGCAAAGCCATATCAAAACATCTGTTTACAAACTCTCCCAAAACTCATACAGTATAATGCAAGTCTTCTTCATCCCACTATATGGTTAGTACTTTTCAAACACATCCTGAACTGATAGTAAAACTTATGTATGCTCTCTTCAGTGCCAGACTCCATTAACAAAAACAGTAATTTTACCATGCTGAACATGAGAACTGTGTCTACAACTGCCTCAATCAGTTAGTTTGTTTGTGTTACTGTGTGACTTTGGTGAATACAAACTAATCATTTAAGACACCAAAGTCACACAATGACAAAAACACAAAGTGACTGACTGAGGCAGCGGTAGAGCAGCAGCTCCTGTGTTCAGCGAGGTAAAATTACTGTTTTTGTTAGTGGAGTCTGGCTTTGAAGGGAGCATAGATAAGTTTCCCTTTTAGTTCAGTTTTAAATAGGAATTTTGTGTTTGGGAAACACTGAGTATATGACTGGATAAATGAGACTTGGATTATACTGCACGAGTTATGCAGGAGTTTGTAACGAGCTGTTTTGGTGTAGTTTTGCTGTTGTTAAATGCAGTTTACTTCAATTCATGAAGAACGCCTGTCTTTTTTTGATTCTCCATTCACAGTGGAGGCATGCCAGAAAAAAGGTTTTCTTCAAAAATTCAACAAAACACCTTCACCTAACTGAAGTACACATGCTCATTTTGGAGGTGAAGTATTCCTTTAACAAACAACTACTTAGACAACAAGGATTCACAGAGCAGCATTAGCATCCCATTAGAGTGGTGTTTGTGTCCACCTGATCTTCAGTCTTATTGTCGCTCTGGTTTGGTCCTCACCAAATGGTTGATCCATGAGCAGAAACAGGTTACTACTGTATCTACTGTGTTAACATCACACATGCTGCTTTACTCAACTGAAAGAAACATTGCAGTGTGGATGAAGCCCAACAAATTGTGTTTATTTATTTGCAGTTCTCGTGTTGCTGTATTCAGATTCCCTTCAGTAAGTTTCTATCTAAACATGGAGGACATGACGGTTCTACATCATGGGATAGAGACTTTGCACCAGCTGCACCAACAAGGATTGAACATAGATCACGTTCAATCAAGATGTAAAGGTGATTGTTTTTTGTAGTATTCATATTTTAATCCATGACTAAATCAAATCAGATTAAAGATTGGTTTCTTCTTTTCTTTGCTACGTTTTAAATTTCACGAGGTTGCAACAAATGCATCAAATGCACAGTGATTGATGATTTAAGGGCAGGCTCAGTGACGCCGTGTTTGCACGTCGTACCTCTGTGACTGCAAATCATGTTTACTTTACATTTTCACACACTGTTTTCAAATGTATCCTGTACAGTTTTACATTGTTGGAGGTATTGGTGCTATTGTTCATGGGTTTCCATTTAATCCTGTAAAGTATAAAAATCAGTTGGAGTTGTGCAGTCCGTCACAGTGAAGATTAGCTTACATTACCCTAACATAGTAATGCAGTTTAAGCACTGATTAATTTGAAAAGCATTACCTCTTACCGATTGTGCAACAATGAATTGAGACTTGATGTGGACTGTGATGGATTGCAGCACAGAAACATCTGCCAGTTGATGTTTATGTTGTATAAAAAGGAGTGGGAACTGATGGATGCTTGGGGAAAAAATCTGAATGATTAAGGCTGACTTGGACTAATGCAGAACCACTGGTATGTCTCTCAAGTGTCAGTTTGGTGTTTAATGGCAACGCCTAGCATGGTAGGTCCACTGCCATCAGTGGGTGTGAGAGAGTCTGTAAAGAAGAGGAAATCGTGAAGCACTTTATCTGCTGTAGTGGAAAAGGCACGCTGACTTTATTATCTTTATCGCCTTAAACTAGGGCTCTGCCGAATATCTTGTTTTTGCCTCTGCACTGGCAACAGCTGCAGCCGAAGGCTTCATGTTTTTGGCTTGTCTGTCGGTCCTAACATACATCTGTCCATCCATCCTCGGGGGAATTTCTTCAGCTTTGGCACAAATGTCCTCTTGGTATGTACAGCAGGCGTCCCACATGTGAAGGCAGTGCTCTTGCCGCAGCCTGTAGTCCATTGCTGTATGACCCTTCACTTTTGGTGGTCAAAAGTCAAGGTCACTGTGACCTTGCACTCATCTCATTCTTATGAATGCAATATCTTAAGAACACCTATAGAGAATTTTTTAAAAATTTGGCACAAACGCCCACTTCAGGGATGAATTCACTAAAGTTCGGGGGTTGAAGGTCAAAGGTCAAGGTCACTATGGCTTCACACAACATGTTTATGGCCATAATGCAGGAACTCATATGCTAATTAAGACAAAATTTCACAGTGTCAAAGGTCAACATCACTGTGACATCATAATGTTCTGCAAAAACACTTAGCTGGCAATTTCTCAGTGTCACATCTCAGGAACTGAGGGGGAGACATCTGGTCAGATTGGTGACACTAATCTTGAAAACTGTGCTGAATTCTAGTTTTACATTCAAAGCTTCTATTGAGGTTCTTGAAAGATGCTTCAAATGTCTGTCGTCACATTTTATAACGTCTTCATCATTCAAAAAAATTCTCAAAGAAAAACCCCCAGTTTGAAAAAAGTAATTAATCCCGTCAAATAAGTTAGTCTTTTTTTTCTAATCAAATCAAATGTCTTTAATGAATGACTGTAATTTATTGTGCTGCACTGTTAATACAGGTGTGTCCCTCCCTTTGTGTGTGAGTGTTTTGACCGCAGTGAAAGCGTTGTTTTCAAAAGGCTGAACCACAACAAATGTGGATTGAAGCAAAATGTTTTTTCGATAAAAACATCAGTGAATTTTGGAAATTGCTGTATCTGTCCCTTTTCAATACATTTTGACTTTTGGACCTGGACAACGCTCTGTAGAATTAGATTCCAGTGGTGGCTGTGTAGGATTGTTTCTGACTCATGATCCAAACATTTCCAATAATTTCATCTAGTTTAATACTTGATAATAATACTAGTGGTGCCTAATCTTTATCTGCAACTGTGTAGAAATACCAGGTTTAGACAGATGCATAGAAATGCAAAGAAACCCTGAAAAAACATTTGCATGTCAACATTCTAAATAAAGCTTCAAACTGTTTAGTACAGCCCTACCTTTACCACATCTGTCCCTGGACGCTACTGTTTAGACAACAAATATATGTTTATGTTCATGATTCAAGTCAAGTCCTTTTTAATTATGTAGCCCAATATCACACATTTGCTTCAGAGGGCCTTAAAATCGGTACAGGAAACCACACCCTCTGTACTTAGACCCTCGTGGTAATAATAGACAGCCCTGCGAGATAAGAGAAGTTTGATGTGGATTTGAATGAAATGCTGTAAAGACTCATTTTGATGTAAATACCATAATAACAAAAATCACCCTCCCTAACGATATCAAGAAGGAACTCAGTGTGATGTAGTGGTTGTTGGTGCAGCCCATCATATGAACACTGGTTTTGCCAGTCAGGTTTAAAGTGAAGTGACCTTACTGCTTCTGCACGTCTGCACGTTGGTAGCAGTAAAGCAGGTGATAACACGAAGCCTTAAATTTGATGCAATACTTTCACATGTCAGACTTTCTGAAAAAGCCTTAATGACCAAAGTGCAGTCACTGATGAGGTTTTGTATATTGTGTAATAAGTCTGTTGTTTTTTTGGATGTGTGATACAAACTTCCAATGACTGCCTGTACTGTTTGAGACGATGCAATAAACAGATGTTCAGATCTTGCATAGTCTGTGCAGTGTTCGCTGAAATGACCTAAGATCTGTAAATACAGATCTCTTACAGCCAGCCGTCATAGCTAGCTGTAAGAAACACATTTACAGAAAAACACATGCATCTCCACAAAATCAAGGACGTCAGAATTACAGGAAATCATCCGGCATTAGACTTTCCATATGACCGAACAGGGAGAAAAACTGTGGCTGGGAAAAACTAATGTTGGGAGTAATGTGTGGTTATGTTTGGGCACAAAAAGCCATTTGTTATGGTTAGGAAAAATCATGTTTTGGCTTAAAGTACCACACTATCCCAGCAGGAAAGGCCACAATGTCTCTGTAAAACTACGATCGCTTTTTGTGGCACTAACCTCACTGGAACTATAGCAGCGCACCGCTAAATTCACATTTAATATCACATGGAAAAAGTGTACACGTGATCAATTCACATAAAGAAGTGGAAGACACGTGACATACTGTATATTTAACATTTTAAATGTAAATTTCACATTGTGATATTTGAATTTGAAGCTTTTTTAAATTAATAAATAACCAATAGGAGTCTTAATTGTATTCATGACAATGGGGAGAGGGCTTTGCAACAGTGTTTGACCTTCATGTTGGGAAATAAAATACACAAAAACTTGAAAAGAGCCTGCTGGAGTATTTACCACATTGGACAATACAGCTAGCACCCAATCACAACTCCCTTGGATAATTAATTGTAAATTGTATGATACATTTATGAAATTTGTTCCAAACTGATTTTTACATACACAACACGTGCTTCCTTCTGCAGTACCGCAGCATGCCGAGCTCTCTACAGGACTGTCTATCTTACTATATAATGACGAAAACTCTGTCTGTGGGTCTGTTCCACGTTTTTCTCCTCACTGACTTGGTCAATCCATGTGAAATTTGGCACAGTGGTAGAGGGTCATGGGAAGATGCGAGTGATGCAATATTACATCAATTGGCCAAAGGGGGGCGCTATAGCAACCAATTGAAATGTCAGACTTTGAATGGGCATATCTCATGTCCCGCCTGTCGTAGAGACATGAAACTTTGCACAGAGATGCCTCTCCTCATGAGGAACACATTTGCCTCAAGAACCCATAACTTCCGCTTATATAGATTTTCCACCATTTTGAATTTTTTGAAAAACACTTCAAATGGATCTCTTCCTAGGAAGTTTGAGCGATCTGCATGAAACTGG
>NC_065519.1:41919462-41924383 GCF_006386435.1 Epinephelus moara
TAACTCTAATTGGCAACTGGGTGGCGCTATAACAACAGAAAAATGCTTCAAAATGGCTAAAATGTGACCGATCGCTGTGGCTCCCCCTGTGGACCAATGTTGGTGTTGTTTCTAATGTTTGGTATGACTAAGTCATGGTATGGTATGCTGTACTCAATGGGTATGGACTAGTATGATTTTAAAAACTGGATGTCGAAAATTTTCTGCAGCTCGATTCTTCTGGTCACAGCATATCACAAAATAAATACTGCCATCTAGTGGTTACCTGTCACAACACATAAAGCCTGTTGCAAGAAATCTTGGTGTCATGTTACATAGTATTTTATGTTTTGAACAACATAAGCTAAGCTTGACCAATCATGTTTTTATTACCATATAAATACTGCTAAAACAGGATGTATTTTAACTTTTAGAGATACAGAAACTGTTGTACATACTTTTATCTCTCCACTCCTTGATTAGTGCAACAGCCTCCATTCCTGTGTTAATCAAAAAACCTTGCAATGACTACAGATTGTACAGAGCTCAGCCACAAGACTTTAAACCAGAACCAAGAACTACTATCACATCACACCAGTTTTAGCTTCTTTACATTGGCTTCCTGTTTTGCTTCAAAACCCTACTGATACTTTCAAGGCTCTTCATGGCCTGGCTCCAGACTACATTTCAGACATGTATGCGTAGTTTGAGATCCTCAGGCAGAGGTCCTATGCTTGCTCCAGAGTCCAGACTGAAGACTAAAGGGGACAGAGCTTTTGCCAGCAGGGCCCCGCGGCTCTGGAACGAGGCTGTGTGAGTCACTGGCTTCATTTAAGTATCTCCTAAAACATACTTCTATCAGAAAGCATATCCTGAGTTTATCTGAGCTGTCTGTCTATTTCATCATCATCTTGCTGATTTTAATTCTGGCCTTCTTTATCTTATATTTTACTGAATGACATTTTAGTTTCTTTTCCCCGTGTTTTAAATGTATTTAGTTTTATTGTACAGCACTTTGTAGCTGTGTTTAGAAAGCTGCTATATAAATCAAGTTTAAGCCACAATGGTGGACTGACATCAGCCCAGGAGAAAGTCTGCACATCTTCCCTCGCAAACTCATCTGTTCGGACTGCACCAACTGGTCCATGAAAAAACAAAACCCTACTGTGATGAAGCCCTCGTGGTTGGATGCACTAATTGTAAGTCACTTTGGATAAAAGTGCCAGCTGAATGAATGGAATGCAATAAGTCACCAGTCTGCCTACAGCTGACGTTATTTCCACCTCTGAAATATTCGGTGGCATGGAAAGTCAAACATGTCGTAAGCGTGAATGTAAAGCGGAGAGCACACCACCAGTGGCAGAAGAAATAGTCAGATCTTTTACTTGAATAAAGTAGGAACACTACAGTGTAAACATAACGCATTCAAACATCCTGCATTCAAGATCTTATGTAAGTAAAAACACAAAAGTATTAACACCAAAATATAGTCTACTTAAAGGTTTAGTGTGTGGGATTTGCAGATTGCAACCAACTGAAACTTCTCCCGTTTGTTAAGAATTTAGGAGAACTATGGTGGCTGATGCGAAATTAGTGTTTGATTTGTTCATTCTGGGCTGCTGTAGAAACAACATGGTGGACCCCTGTAAGTCTGAGCTCCTCCACAAGCACACTCCCTCTTTCACCCTCAGGCCTGCTGATGCCAACCTCCTGCCCCCTGACTCTCTCGCTTCAAGAAATCCCTCAAACACACCTCTTCAACACTGCCTACAACCTCCAAAAAACTGTTGTCTTCTTCTCCCTCTCTGTATTGTTTCCCTTCGAATGGATTATTTCATCTTTTTCTGTTGTTGTTCTCTGTAAAGCATCTTTGAGTATCCAGAAAAACGCTATATAAATCCAATGTATTATTATTATCATTATTATTATTATTATTATTATAAGGTAATGGAAACATAACAATTCTTATTTTCAGGTAATTATACACTAAAGTAGCAGCAAAAGCTATGAATATTGTATTCAATTTCTGCCAATATAGCCACCTAAATCCTACACACTGCACCTTTAGAGTATTAAGAAGAAGAGGAAGATGAAGAGGGAGATGATATACTGGGGGAAATTCAATTTACACACAGGCCTGAAGTACACACCTGCACAAACAGAACCCATATACATGCTTTAAATGTAGAGATGTCAGGGCGAGGGGGCTGCCTTGGACAGACACACTGAGCAAGTGGGGGTTCAGTGCTTTGCTCAAGGGCACCTTGGCAGTGCACAGGAAATGAACCAGCACCTCTTCAGATGAGGTATGGGGACTTGAAATGGCAACCCTTTGGTTCCTATGGACTGAGGTACTGCTGTCCTATTATTAAAAATAAAAATACTCATGATGCAGAATGGCCCTTTTCAGAATCATATTATATGACTGGACTATAATTATTGACTCATTCATATGTACATCATTTAAACGTGGAGCTCATTTTAATTGCTCTATATGTGGCTGGCTGACACAACCTCTGATAAAATTATGTTTCTTTTAAGTAGTAACTAATAACTAAAGCTTTAAAGATAAATAAACTGGAGGATATTTTCCTCTAAAATGAAGTGGAGAGGAAGTATACAGCAGCATAAAATGGAAATTACAGTTACCTCAAAACTGTACTTAATTACAGTAGCCTACAGGCGTAAATGCACTTATTTACATTCCACCCCTGCACAGCAGCATTACTAACAGAGACTCAGTAAAGCCTGTTTCCTCTTAAGGCGTGTCTGACTCAAAGTGACAGCTTTCACTTCAGTCTGCGCCTTCAGAGCACTTCCTCACTGCCACCCTGAATCCTGGTGGAGAGATGAGTTTCTACAGTGATGCATCCACCGAGGACATGAGCGACGAGTTAGCGTCTCTGGGGTAAGACCGTCTGGGAAGTTTAATGTTGATGGAGCTTAAAGCTCTCTACTGTGCTCTTTACCTGTTAGAGAACAACACGCTGCCAGAAGGAGACGAGGCACGAGCCTCAATTATCAAACTGAGCCAGAGTCCGTATAAAAACGCAATTTAAAGTGTTATCTGTTCACTCTGTAGCAGATGTAGGCTAAGTCACTCAACAGTAGGCTGTTTCGATGGAATATAACTCCCTGCCATTACCCTGACAGATTCTTACCACTTCTCGATTTTTTTTTTCCTACGGCGCGCGACTACTTTGCATAGATTAGCAGCCTCTTAAAATCATTGTACTGTTTGCATTTTGTATGGTCTATATAGAGGACTATAAACATATCATTTACTAGAGAAAAAAACAAAACAGGAAATTGTTTTAACTTATGTCAAGTGACTATCTGTCACAGTAAGGTTTTCATAACACAGAAGTTCCTGGTCAGAAAGAATGTTGAACCGGTTCAGTGTGCAGCTGTTACACTTCTGAAACATGATTTGCAAATGGGAAGGTAAAGTAGAATCAAACTAATGTTTGCTGTACACCCAGTGACAGCTTAATCATGTACTATCTATTGTGATCTAATACAACAGCTCAGCTGAGAAGTGCAAGAGGGAGGATTAGGGTCATGTTAAAAAAGACAAAAACAACAACTTAGATTTCCAGAATAAAGTCATTAATCTAGGAGGAAAAAAGTCAAAATATTACGATAATAAAGTCATAAATCAGTGAGAATAAAGTCATAAATCTACGAAAATAGTCATAATGTAACAAGAATAGAGTCATATATTCACAAAAAAAAAAGTCGAAATATTACAAAATTAGACTTGTTATTTTAGATGAAGAAAAGTCACCCAGTCTTCGGGTGGTAACATATTACTTGACATTGTAAATCTAATAATGTGACTTGAAATCTTCTTGGTAATGCATTATATTACTAGGCAAGGCGTAGATTTACAACTTTTTTCCTTGTAGATTTAGGACTTAATTCTCGTAATATTATGCCTTTTTAGTCATAGTTTATGACTTTATTCTCATAGATTTACAACTTTACTCTTGTATAATTAGGACTTTATTCTCATAGATTTACAACTTTACTCTTGTATAATTAGGACTTTATTCTCGTAGATTTACAACTTTGTTCTTGTAGATTTAGGACTTTATTCTCGTAGAATACAATTTTATTCTTGTATAATTAGGACTTTATTCTCGTAGAATACAATTTTATTCTTGTATATTTAGGACTTTATTCTCGTAGAATACAATTTTATTCTTGTATAATTAGGACTTTATTCTCATAGATTTACAACTTTACTCTTGTATATTTAGGACTTTATTCTCGTAGATTTACAACTTTGTTCTTGTAGATTTAGGACTTTATTCTCGTAGAATACAATTTTATTCTTGTATAATTAAGACTTTATTCTCGTAGATTTACAACTTTGTTCTTGTAGATTTAGAACTTAATTCTCGTAATATTATGACTTTTTTCTCGTAGTTTCTGACTTTATTCTCGTAGAATACAAATTTATTCTTGTATATGTAGGACTTTATTCTCGTAGATTATGACTTTATTCTCGTAGAATACAACTTTATTCTTGTATATGTAGGACATTATTCTCGTAGAATATGACTTTATTCTTGTATATGTAGGACTTTATTCTCGTAGATTATGACTTTATTCTCGTAGAATACAACTTTATTCTTGTATATTTAAGACTTTATTCTCGTAGATTTACAACTTTGTTCTTGTAGATTTAGAACTTAATTCTCGTAATATTATGACTTTTTTCTCGTAGTTTCTGACTTTATTTTCGTAGAATACAACTTTATTCTTGTATATGTAGGACTTTATTCTCGAAGATTATGACTTTATTCTCGTAGAATACAACTTTATTCTTGTATATGTAGGACTTTATTCTCGTAATATTATGACTTTTTTCTCGTAGTTTCTGACTTTATTCTCGTAGAATACAACTTTATTCTTGTATATGTAGGACTTTATTCTC
>NC_065519.1:41925319-41928289 GCF_006386435.1 Epinephelus moara
GGTAGGAGGTGTATACAAGACAGAAAAATTCTTCCATTCGGGTTCTGAAAAGGAATATTCCACCCCTGTGCACCCGATTAGATTTTCTTTCGGGTTGGCTGTTTTCATTCGGGTTGAGGTGTTTACAAGGAGCATTTCTATTCGGGTAGGGCTTCCAGCCCGAATGCAAAAGGAATACATGGCTCCATGTAAACGCACATATTGACTTGGATTTGTTGAGGACCCTTGATTTACAATTAGAGCAGCCCAGATTAATATGCTATGGCTTTAAATATAGCTGATTTGTGAGCACGTGTGTTCTGTGAACCCTTCTCCAGCATGGTGTAACAAAGATTAGTCAAAAGTTAGTTCATTTGTAGAGCACATTTACAAACAACCGCAGTTGACCAAAGTGCTGAACAGGAACAAACTAGGGATGCACCAGCATTATTGGTATTGGCCGATATTGGCTTTAAAAAACAATCAGAATGAACCAACGTGCTTTTTCTTATGTTGCACAATGAATGAATATTACATACATTGAAAAGCATTCTATTTCATGTCTCCATCTGCTGGTGAGCCATCACGATCAGAGTGTGCATGCAAAATATAATGATAACTCGACTACAGAAGAGACTTGATGATCACTAAAATTAGGTGGGGCCAGCTGTTAGGAAATATGGGCAGGGGGGCAACATTTTCCAAAGTGGGCCCCTCCTCCACATTAACAATGCAAAGTTTTCAACATCCTGAAATCATCATCCAGTTAATCATATTTCCACATGTATTTTTATTTTTTATTTATTGCCAAAAATGCCCTCCAGTGAATGAGTAGAGAAAGTTTAAATCAAGCTGAAGAAATGACTAGAAGGCATTAAATCATAAGATCAAATCTTGACTGAAAGATGCTACTTTTATCAGACATCGGTCAAATTGTGTGCAGAACTGAAATCGTGTAAAGCAGGTATGTCCAAAGTCTGGCCCGGGGGCCAATTGTGGCCCACAGACCAATTTTAATCGGCCCTCGGCTTGACTTTCAAAATATACCATATGTGGCCCTTCACACAGTAATGGTTAATCGAGCAAGATCACTTGGCATTTTTACCCCTCACCTCACAATGACAGGACTATCATACACTACATTGTAGACAGGCATCAAGTAGTAATGTAATGTTTTATCTGGCCCCCATTCAAAAACGTCTGGACACCCCTGGTGTAAAGAGTATATACGTAGCTGCCAACTCTTGGTTTTCCAGTCATACCCAATTTATGTAATTGCATTTATAAACTTCAGTATGCAGAAATAATTTTGAAAAACAACAATGTTCCCTTTTCCCTTGCCAAAATTTAGCATAACTTTGGAGCGTTATTTGGCCCCCTTCCCGATAACATAACATAAAGTGGTTGGTACCAATGGATGCCCTAGGTCCTGTAGTTTAATATGATACTAGTCTTCAATGAGTCTGCCTCACCCCTCACCTACCCTGACTTTTCTTTTAGGAGTCTCTGATTTTTGGTGAGGCATTCTGATTTAGCTAATCGGGCAGAGGTCTGCCTCACATGTTTACATTAGCAGTGCTTATGAGTTCTGCTCATCATGCATCTGACCCCTGCTGTCAGATGGACTGCACACTTCACAATACCTGCAGGGGATGGGAGATCAGAAGGGGGTGGGTTTCAATGATACAAATGCATTTATTTATCATGTAAATACATGATAAATAAATGCATTTGTCATGTAAATACATATAGGCTAACTTGTATTGTCAGTGATTTAAGTCAGGCAGTAAATTGTACTTGATTCAGTTTAAAGTCAACCATAGACCTTTTCATGCCTCCCCCTTCCCTTGGCCTTGGACCGGGGTCATCTGTACCCTTTGTCCCCCCCTGACGTCGGGCCTGGTTTAAGCTGAGCTCTGAATGTTTATGACATCTGGCTCTGCCCCTGGTCCTGAAATATGATACTTGCACTTAAATTAGATTTAAATTTAACAGATGCAATGAGGATGAGTGAACTTTTTTTAATTTTGTTTTAGGATTGATTACCTCTGCTTTGCACAAACACACAACATCCATAATCCTCTATCATATTTTTACAGTTTACAGACTTTCAACTCCTTTTTTTGCATAATCTCAGCAGCTTGTAATGCAAATAATCAACTTTCACATCCCTTTACTGGTTTCCTCTGCATCTGTCTTTCAGTCTGAGCACTGTTAAACAGCAAAAATCTTCCCCATTTCCTCTGAAAACCTCTGAAAAGGTCATCTCCTGCCAGGGCTGGGCAATAAATCAACATTTAGTTTGAAATGTAAGAGGTACTGTATCACGATGATATCCCATTATGGTGGAATTCTTCTGTACAAATTAATATTTCTGAACAAGCTGTAGTTAAAAGCTTTTTCCAGACCACCTCATGGTTTTCAACTGTGGGAGAAGTCTGATGAAGACTGTGAACTCCAGAAATAAATAGCTTGTGGACCTGGACTCAAGATTATTTTGTCTACTACTTTTTCCAAGATCAATGAACTTTAATGCTCGAGTTGCTGAATGCTTTGTTGATGATTTTACTGGATATGTTATGTTGATTGGTACACCCCTATTTTCTATATTCAGTAGCCTATGAATGCACTGTAGTGGTTAGCTTGGTCGCTAACAGGAAAATAAGTCCAAACAGTTCACTTATTCAGTTATCTGCAAACCTCACCTGTTTTGTGCAGCAGTTTGTTCTCCAACAGGGTTCAATAAAATTTGGTGGTGCAGCACTAAAGTACAGCTAGCTTCCTCCATTGGGCTGTCGCGTGCCCTGTCATGAAAACCTGTCAAGTCGGCCTCTTAATGTTCAACAGCATGAATTCCCTTGTGTAACTGGGCTTTAGTGAGTAAATTGGGTGATACACAGTCCATTTTAAAAGGTCAACATCTGAGCTGATTCCAATCCAATGGAACAGACCTCTCTCTCTCTCTCTCTCTCTCTCTCTCTCTCTGTCTCT
>NC_065519.1:41928320-41937284 GCF_006386435.1 Epinephelus moara
TGATTTGTGATATTGGGCTTTATAAATAAAATTGATTGATTGATTGATTGATTGATTGATTCATTCCTTTTGAAAAATTATGTTTTTAATATTGTAATAGTGAGTAAGAAAAATAAAATAAGGGTGCAGTCAAAGACAGCTTATAAGAAGTCACTTTGAAGACTGGGACATTGGATTGGTTTGGAAAACATTGGAGTTTTTAAGTTTGATAAACAGTTTAGTCTTTGATGATATGTCTATGAATATCCTTAAGCTCAGGCTTCAGTAATTATCTGCAATATTCTATTATGAATCTGTAATATTTGAACTGAAACTAGACTTCAGCTCTGCACAATCATGAATGCTCGCAGCTCACCTTAATGCAAGTGAATGTGGACGTTCCTGTTTCTCATCCCAGTGTTTAAGTGATTGATGTGGACCAGTATGGATTCCATACAGAGCAGCAGAGGCTTTGGAACAACTAACTGTACATCTCTAACAGAAAATGAAGAGGAGAAAGGGGAGGGAAAGCACAGAGGCATCATAGGCCTTGCTATAAACACTGTGGGCTCCAAGCTGTTGGATCATGTTGATACTGCAGCATGAAGTCATTGTGTGATCATGTTCTCCTCAAAGAATGTGGCAATTGAATTGATCGCTTTCTCCACAAGACACTGCATGAATCAAGAGTGCTTCCCAGGTCACCAGCCACAGTACTGTGTCAGAGGATCTTTCTTGTTCCTTTTGTTGAAGGTGGTACCACTACGACCTGTCCCGCCATGCTGCAGAGGCCCTTCTCTTGTCCAATGGGACTGATGGAAGTTATCTCCTGAGAAACAGTAATGAGGGACCAGGCTGCTTTGCTCTGTCTGTGAGGTCAGTCTGCCGATAGCACCATCATTCTAACTAACCAAACACACCATGTTGTTGACACAAGAGATCACTGGTGGTAGAACTCAATGTGGAACCGACTTAAAAGGGGACTTATTGTGCTTATTTTCTGTCATATGTTATAATGTCAAATACTGAGGTAAATGCATGTACAAGTAATCCCTGTGAGCAAACATCTCAGGCTTCAGACCGTTCTCTTTTTCCAACAGTTTTTTTTTCTACTCTGGCTACAAGCTGACATCAGATCATGAGGGATTTCTTGATATGGTCATCTGCTCCAGGCATACTACATCAAGTCTTTACATTACATACACTACTACATGTAGCTACATGCTAACATTAGGGAAACATCTGATCTTGGTTGCTGATGTTGTTGTTTTCACCCTGATTTCGGATCATATTCGTGCTTAAACAAGTCAGTTTGTGTTTAGAAGATTTTATGGATTTTTTATGGTAGAAAGTGATGCCATTCTGTTACAGTCATTCCCTAGCTGCGATTACAGTGCAGAGACGCCAAGCGCACAGATGTGGAACACCTGGAAATGCTGACCAATCAGTGCAGAGTGGGCTTTTTTGAGGGGGCTTAAAGGGATAGTGCACCCAAAAATGAAAATTCAGCCATTATCTACTCACCCATATGCCGAGGGAGGCTCAGGTGAAGGTTTAGAGTCCTCACATCACTTGCAGAGATCCAAGGGGAGAGGAGGTAGCAACACAACTCCACCTAATGGAGGCTGACGGCGCCCCAGATTCAAACGTCCAAAAACACCTAATTGAAACCACAAAATATCTCCATACTGCTCGTCCGTAGTGATCCAAGCATCCTGAAGCCCCGACATAAAAAGTTGTTTGGAAAAACATCATTTGAACTCTGTTTTTAGCCTCATTGTAGCCTGTAGCTCTGACTGCCTCTCTGGGCACTGCGCTCATGTGTGTGCGCTCTAAAACTTCACCTGAGCCTCCATCAGCATATGGGCGAGTAGATAATGGCTGAATTTTAATTTTTGGGTGCACTATCCCTTTAATGAGACAGGTGCTAAAACAGAGGATGGACACAGGTGTTCCAGCACAGACAGTATAAGAAAAATAAAGTGTTTTAATGTCTCCGCGCCAACACAATATCTCATACACTCAAAACGTCCAAATGGACTCCACAATTAACTAAATTGAATTTGGTGGTCAAAGGTCACTTTGACCTCACAAAACATGCTTTTGACCATATCTCAAGAATTTACTTGCTAATTATGACAAAGTTTCATAAAAATGTCTAACAGGATAAAATGATGACGTGAAGACATTTTATATCCAAATGGTCAGAGGTCAGCTTCACTGTGATATCAGATTGCTCCTCAAAAACACTTTTCCGGCCAGTATTCAGCATCATATCCCAGGGACAGAAGAGAAGACATTTGGTCAGATACTGAGTTGGTGACACTTGTTTTGAAACTGCGGTGACTATAGATCTAGTGTGCCTACGAGGGGAGATGTGAACATTATGAACATTTTGCATGTAAACATGTTCTAGTCAAAATCCAAATTACAAGTATCTGAAATTGAGCATACTAGATGCCATTTAAAGTAGAGGCGGTCGCGTGTGTGACGTCATAGCTTTCGCTCGCTTCCTGCAGCTTGGAGTGACTGCAACCTGGCACAAAACACACAGACATCTTCAATCATAAATTGATTAATCATAAAACAGTGGAATTTCAGCGGGGAGGCCAAGCTGCAGGAAGCGAGCAAAAGCTATGACGTCACATACGCGACCTCCTCCTGTGTACTCTCGAGTCTTTCTAATTAAAAAGCTTATATCTCAACAGTTTTACCACAAAGTATGACTTTCTTTAGCTTAAAATTTATGTTTTAAATTCATTAACAACATATTTAGATTTCATGTCATAACTCAAATGGGAACAAAAGATAATATTGCTCTGCCCATTCACTGCCATTCATGTTTTTTCCGATCTAAGGTCCCATGAGCTCTACTGGAAGGGGCGTGACTTCGGCACTCTATAATCAGAGGCCGTTTACACGTACACGGTGATTTTGATAAACGGAGACATCTTCCTTCGTTTGTGCCCTTCGTTTACACGCAAACGGAGATTTCTCCTCTGAAAACGAGTCTTTCTAAAAACTCCGGCCAGAGTGGAGATTTTGGAAAACTCCGGTTGCGCGTTTGCATGTAAACTGAGATAAACGGAGATAAACGGAGTGATAGGCAGCCGACGTCACAGTATGCGCCGTAACTTGCGCCTGTGTCAAAAGTGCGACCTATGTTGCTATGGTGACAATGGATACATGGAAGGCTTGAGCTTCTCGTTACACTGCCACCTACAGGTTTGGCGTGCTCTTGTGTATATATACACGGGTAAGTGTAAACGAAGATCTTTTTGAAAACGGAGACGGTGAAATGTCCGTTTATGAAAATAGCCAGCAACATGTAAACGGCCTCTTAGTCTCCTAGTGTGTGTTTGCTTCTTTAGTCGTGTTTAATTCTACTTGTGCCATGCAACATCTGAAGTTCTCAAGGTATATAAATTGATGTCAGCCAGGGATGATCAGTGGTTATACTTTTTAATTCACAGGTTACACAAAAAAGTATGTGTGTGAATATCGCACTTGTCTCCCAGCCACGTGTCTTAATTTCCCTGCAAGTCCTACATTGGGTCAGGTACCTGCAGGTGCCCAGTGGGTGACCCACAAAAAGGGATTAGTGGGTGCTTGACATAATTTTATTTCTTGGTTCAGTTCTGGGTAAAACAAAAAGCATGCAAGTGGGCTCAAGGGTGTTGGGTGATAGATATATTAAAATAAAAGTAGAATCATAGCAATTTAAAGTTTTAACAACTGCTGACTTTGTGTGTCTGCTCAGTGCTCTGTAATATGGAATGCCTTTATTATCTGAGCTTCAAACATGTATCAAATGTCCCAAAATGATCACCTTACACATGCTGCCTTATCAAAGTATTTGTACAGCACATGATTTTTATAGGATATGTGGTTTCGGGTCAGGCCAAAATTATGTGTTGATGGGTTGGGTCAGGTTGTGATCATATGTGCCGATGGCAGTGTGAGTGCATTATTGTACATTGTGATGCCAATTTGGGTCTTGAAAAAATCAGACCCCTGCAGGATCCTGATGTGCTGTTAAAAGCTAAGATAGGAAACAATCTAACAGTTACTGGCAACATTAAATGTTTGTTTTTCATTTGACACACAGGGCGAAGGATTCTGTCAAGCATTTTCATGTGACACGCAGAAACAACACTTATGTGTTTGGGTTTAATGAGTTTGCCACCCTTCAAGACTTCGTTAACCACTTTGCTAACCAGCCTCTGCTTGGCAGTGACGCAGGTATGCACAACTTCAGAACCTCTTACTTACAAGTTTATTGCATGTTACCAGCTCATACAGTGAAATAACACATTGCTCTGTTGGCCATCTTTTTAGTTTAGTGCTTTCGTTGTGGAGGTAGCAGTTTCTTGACCATGGCAAAGCCTTTGTGTTGTTGGATATTGTACTCCTTCTGTGTTTTAGTGTCAGATAGTCAGACCTGTAACCTCCTCCTGCTTCTAAACCAGGAACCCTCATCGTGCTGAAGTGTCCATACCCGTGGCGTGTGGAGGAGCCATCCATCTATGAGTCAGTGCGAGTTCACACAGCCATACAGACGGGACGCACAGAAAATGATCTGGTGCCAACTGCTCCATCGGTATGACACCTACTGCACAGATAGCAAAATATATCACAATACCTCTGTGAAGTGATCAAAGTGACCTACAGGAGGGGTCACTTTGAACTTTCTTTAAGCCAGCCTTAAAAGATGATTCTGGATCATAGCATAGAAGATGAGCATTCAACCACATCTCTCACCTTCTTCACCAGCAAATGCAGTTGTTGACTCAGTCGCCCTCACATGACCTCAGACCTGCATGTTATTTCTTATACAAAGACAAATTTCTACAAGCAAATTAAAGAAACAGCAGAAAGACACACAAGAATTTAGACACTAATTCAAATAATTCCACACAAATGTCAAATAGAATAAAATGATAAAGTGATGACATTTTATATCCAGAAGGTCAAAGGTTACGTTCCCTGTGACATAATGTTTTGCAAAAACCATTCAACCAAAAATCCTTCAACCTTGAGATCTCTGCAGCAGCACCATACAGACAGGACCCCCACCCCCTGATTGAATGAACATGAGAGCAGACTCACCGCATCCACTGGAAGAGGTCAAAGGTCATGGAACAGTAGTCAGTGAACGACCAGAGAAGGATCAAGGAGGATATTCAAATGTGACACCAGAGAGCGTCTTTGAACATAGACAGAAGTTACCATCTCCAACCACCTATGTTATCATGTGATGGGAGTTCCATACTTACATACCAACAACTTTGTTCACTGATGAAGAACTATGAGATGTGGTGGAAAGCTTAAAAAAAAGATAGTTCTCAAGATCATTTTCCCACTTTTTCTTCAAGCACACCTTTACTCATTGCATCCAAAAAGTTCTATTTTGATTTCATCAGTCCACAGGACTTGTTTCCACAAAGCATCAGGCTTGTTTAGATGTTCCTTTGCAAACTTCTGATGTTGAATTTTGTGGTGAGGACACAGGAAAAGTTTTCTTCTGATGACTCTTCCATGACGGTCATATTTGTACAGGTGTCACTGCACAGTAGAACAGTGCAACACCACTCCACAGTCTGAGGAATCTTCCTGCAGGTCTTTTGCAGTCAAACAGGGGTTTCATTTTCCTTTCTAACAATCCCACGAGCAGCTCTTTTGGAAAGTTTTCTTGGTCTTCCAGACCTCAACTTGACCTCCACAGCTACTGTTTACTGCCATTTCTTAATTACATTACAAACTAAGGTAACAGCTACCTGAAAACACTTTGCTATCTTTCTGTTGCCTTTTGCTGCTTTGTGGGCATCAATTATTTTGGTAATTATTTTAGTTTTCAGAGTGCTGGGCAGCTGTTTAGAGCAGCCCGTGGCTTTTGATTGTTAGGACAAGGTTTCAAGGTTTTCCTTTTTCACGCTAAAATTGTACAAAATAAAAATGAATACAGTAATCTTGCTGAAAATGTTGACAAGCATGTTTAATTTTTAACGTCATGCCTTTTGGGGATCAGTTCATTTTGTACTTACTTAACTATTCACAGTAAGAGAAAATTTAACCGGGGGTGCCCAAACTCTTGCATGCCACTGCACCCAGCCCTAATTTTGACCCAGATCCAAGTTTCAATTAACCAGAATTATCCCTGAAAGTCAATACTTCCCTCCCAGTAGAATCATTTTTCTACTAACACAAAGCATGTATTTTCAGCTGGGCACAAAGGAAGGCTATCTGGTGAAACAAGGAGCAATTGTGAAGGTAAGAGCAGTGGAACTGTAAGGGAGTGTCTGAACACAAATCAGCTTTTATCAGGAAATCTGTTGTTGAAGGTATCATCAAGTGTAGCAGGATTCTTTAAGACACTTGTGGTTCAGTGTTTACTTAAATACATCCACTGTTAAACCTTTTTGCAGAGCTGGAGACAGAGGTGGTTCACACTCAACAGATATGAACTCAAATACTTCAAAGACAATATGGTGAGTCTTCCTTCAGCTTTGGGACATGGTGTGCTAATTGTGCTTTTTCAGAATGTCACCATTGTATCTGATTACAATATTTGGATAGAGCAGTTGTGTTAAAGGAGAAGTCCAGTATTTTGCACTTTGAGCCCCATTTCTGGGTCGTTTATGATGAAATAGAGTGGCTAAGACTAAAATAGTGACGATTGCTCATTTTCTGTGAATTTGTCTTTCCCCTGCCTGGCTTAACACTGCTGCCTATGGCCATGTGTATATCTGTCCTAAAACCACCCTAAACATTCGTTTTCAAAGCCATGAAACTCACTGAGTGGTCAGTGGTGTTCGGTGATGTTATGACATAAAAATCGTCGTAGGCTGTGGTTTCCATCCGTGTTTTTGCTATTCATCTCGATTGTGGAACTATTTTTTCAGCTGCCTCACACCCGTGTGTAAACTTCCGCTTGACCGTTCGTTTGACCCTGTAGTGTTACACACTCCAGCCCACTTGATGCCGATAATGCTCCTTTACATGGGTGTTGCCAACCGGCAGGAAACCATTGCAATGTAATGGGACACAGAAAAGAAGCAGAAGAAGAAGGCTGGCGTTGTGTTCAAAGGCATCGTACTGCGAAGGTTGTCTACAAGCGAGTAATCCATTGTGCAGTTGTTTAAACTTATTACAAAACTTTTTCGTTCGTTCTCGTTCTTCCTCCAGGAGCGCACACAGCACTGTCGAGCCGGCACTTTCGCTGAGCTAAAAGACTACAATGACTACAACCTTGTTGTAAACAACCCCCTTTCCGTTTCTGGTGGCGGATTACTACCAACAGACAATGAGGCTTTGATAGAAAACCAATGGATTACACAAAATGTCAAATAAATCATCACGGAAACCACAGTTTGCTACGATTTTTATGTCATAACATCAATGAACACCACTGACCACTCTGTGAGTTTCATGTCTTTGAAAACGAACGTTTAGGGTGGTTTTAGGACAGGTTCACACATGGCCATAGGCAGCAGTGTTAAGCCAGGCAGGGAAAAGCCAAATTCTCCGCAAATGAGCAATCGTCACTATTTTGGTTTTAACCACTCTATTTCATCATAAACAACCCAGAAATAGGACTTGAAGTGCAAAATACAGGCTTTGTCCTTTAAGTTTAAGCTGCTTCTAGTCACACCAGAAAAACAATATGTGGGGCTTGAAGTGGGTACGTGTACAGCTGTAGTGTCTCTGTTGCAGTGTGAGGAGCCCATTCGAACCCTGGATCTAAGAGCCTGCTCTGCAGTCCAATTTGACTACTCACAGGACAGAGTCAACTGTTTCTGGTAAGTGATGCCAGTCAGTGATCAGCACTGAGAGGATTTGTATCATAAGGGATTTTGCATAAAGGAATGTGGAATTAAAACCCAACAACACATATGTCTGTTTCAACCTTCAATAGAAGTCATACTCTTTATTTAAAAGTTTCCTGTGGTGGCTTGGACCCACACACGATGGTACCTGATTTATCAGGACAAATGAAAGATGCTTATTTAAAGGACAGT
The DNA here is from genome assembly GCF_006386435.1 of Epinephelus moara. Classification (NCBI taxonomy): domain Eukaryota; kingdom Metazoa; phylum Chordata; class Actinopteri; order Perciformes; family Serranidae; genus Epinephelus; species Epinephelus moara. The sequence continues at coordinate 41,936,318 of NC_065519.1, forward strand.
CCAGATGGATTTTCATGTTATAGTCAATTTAAATACTTTTCCAGTGATTCAGTATTGCACTGGGACTCACAAGACACTAACTATATGTCAAGAACGAAAAACTAATGTTAAGTAAACTGTCATGCTGATTGACTCAAACTCATGTAAATCGCTGCTGAAACTGGTTTGTTGCTTTTTGACAAAAGTGACAAAATAATATACAGTTGGGATGTTGTGTAAAATGGAAATAAAAACAGAATGCAATGATTTGCAAATCCTTTTCTACCTATATTCAATTGAATCTAGTACAAATATAGGATATTTAATGATCATACTGATAGACTTTATTGTTTTTGTAAATATAATCTCATTGAGAAGAAGTTGGGAAAGAACAAAAGACTGGGAAAGTTGTAGAATGTTAAAAAAAGAAACACCTGGAACATTCCACATGCAAACAGGTTAATTGGTGATGGATTAAAGTATCGTAACTGGGGCGCAAACAAGGATTGTCTCATTGTGAAAAACTGTATGGGCAAACAGTTCAACACTTAAAAAAACATTTCATTTTTCGAAATTTAGGGATTTCAACATCAAACATCCATAATATGGTCTCCCCCCTCTTTATTAGTTTTTACCCAGAAATTAACAGCATTCACAAAAACAGTGAAAGAAACAGGTTTCTGTGATGCCTATAATAACCCCATCCCACTCACTGATAGTCAATGAGTCAATATATGTTAAGAATTAAAAAGGGTTTCCAAATTTTGTAGAAAGTCTTAAGAATCCCTTCAGAGAGAATCTGATCCTCTCAAGCCTGATCAATCAATCAATCAATTTTATTTATAAAGCACAATATCACAAATCACAATTGCCTCACAGGGCTTTACAGCATACGACATCCCTCTGTCCTTATGACCCTCACAGCTGATCAGGAAAAACTCCCCAAAAAAAACCCTTTAACAGGGAAAAAAATGGTAGAAAGCTCAGG
>NC_065519.1:41938676-41957664 GCF_006386435.1 Epinephelus moara
ATTACTTTCTTCTGGCTTCATCGATAAATACAACTGTGTATCATCCGCATAACAATGGAAATTTATAGAGTGATTTCTAATGATGTTACCTAAAGGAAGCATATATAGAGTAAATAGGATTGGTCCGAGCACAGAACCTTGCGGAACTCCAAAACAAACTTTGGTACGTAAGGATGCACTGCAGTATCTCATGAATCCATCTATTATGGCTAGGAGGGGAGGAGCACGTCCACTTAAGGAGCAAGGACTTGTTGTGCAACCTTGGGCATATTGGGTGCGGAGGAGATTCTGTAGAGGGTAGCGAGGGGGTCTGGGTCTACTGTTTTACCCACTATGTGAACAACTGTCTTAAATATTGCGGCCAAAAACTATTGTGGGCATGACAGGAACATGTGTACATAGTCAGCAGGTGATCTTTTACACCTATTGCAATAATCAGTCCTGTTCAGGTATATTTTTGCCAGCCTCGTATTTGTGAGGTAGACTCTGTGTAGGATCTCCCATTGCAAAAGGCTGTATCTGGCACATGTAGAAGAGGTATGTACACGGTCTAGTATACGTTCCCATTGTTGTGGTTCTTGTCCCAAGTGGCCCTCAGGGTGTCTAAACAATTTGGGTTCACCTAGGAAATGTGATTATATATGATTGCCATGAGTCTCTTTTGTCTCTTTATTGTGTGATAAAAAGGGATCAATTGTAGAATCTGGAGGGCGGTTAGAACATCAGGAAAACTGAGATCACACAAACTCAAAATTTCTGCAAATGAGTAAAAACACCATCAACATAAAGGTCATGAATAGTCTGCAACCCTTTCTCTGATCAGGTAACAGTCCATAATATCTTTAACAGATTTAGAGAATATGGAGAAATGTCTATGTGTAAGGCGCAAGGCCGGAAACTAGTATTGAATACCTTTGACTCCCTGGACTGCACTGCATTAAAACCAATGTGACTGTATAAAGGGTATTACTACATGGGCTCAGGACCTCTTTGGAAAACCATTGTCAGTAAAGACAGTTCATCACTGCAAAATTGTGCTGTGATCTGACAAGCCCACATTTCAAATTGTTTTTGGAAATCATGGACGTCATGGCTAAAGAGGAAAAGGCCCATCCAGACTGTTACCAGTGCAACATTTAAAAGCCACTATGTGGTATGGGGATGTGTTAGTGCCCATGGCATCATGGGTAACTTGCCCATCTGAGAAGGCACCATGAATGCTGAAAGGTACATACAGGTTTTGTAGCAACATATGCTGCCATCCAGATGACGTCTTTTTCAGAGACGTCCCTGTTTATTCCAGTGAAACACATCCTGTATGTGTTACAACAGCGTGGCTTTGTAGTAAAACAGTGCAGGTACTAGACTGACCTGCCTGCAGTCCAGAACTGACTCCTATTAAAAATGTGCAACTTACGACAACAGAGACCCCGGACTGTTGAGCAATTTAAGTCATATATCAAGCAGGAATGGGAAAGAATTTCACTTTCAAAATTGCAGTGAGTGTCCTCCCAAACACTTACTGAGTGCCGTTAACTGGAAAGGTGGTGTAACACAGTGGTAAGCATGCCCCTGTCCATGTTCCTTTTTTGGAACATATTGCAGGTATCAAATTCAGAGTAAGTGTATATTTCCAAAACAAGAATAAAGTGTATCAGGTTGAACATTAAAAATCTTGTTTTTGGACTGTATTCAATTGAATATCGGTCAAAAAAGGATTTGGAAATCATTGCCTTCTGTTTTTACACAGCGTCCCAGCTTTTTTGGAATTGAGGTTGTCCGTGTAAGAAACAGATTTTAACACAGGGCTCCTCTATACAGTGCCACAAGATTATGTAATAATTCAGGAGACCGGTTGTGCAAATACCCAAACAAAGGCATGCAACAACAACAACCAACTCACACACAGTGAATGCTGTGCTTTCTTTGCGAGGTTAGTCTTGGACCTTCAACCCGAATAAACACTAAGTGTTGGTGTGGCAAAATAATCTCAATTCAAGGGCTTCACTAGTTTTTTCTGAGCTTTCAGTTACAGCTCATGATCTTTATTCAGCCATTGTGGCTGGGTCAGTAGTTATCATGTGACCTACATTCCACACTTGGGTCATATGATGAGAATGAAGCCATTTCTATCTGCTGATGAAGACTTTAGAATCTATGAAACAGCTTATAAATGGACCTTGAGGTGAAAATTCCTTGCCATCCAGACTGATCCCTTTTGTCAGGACTAAAATTCCATGCTAAACTTATTACACTAAGTGACATTATTGATGTGTTCAGAGCAAATTTTGTGATTTCAGAACCAATTTAGGGAGTATGTCTTTTAAAAAAATCATTTACAACAATTAGAATAATTAATTCATCCTTTAAGTCAGTTCCAGCTTCTCAGATGTTAATATCTGCTGTTTCTGAAGATTTCTTCAATAGTAAATTGAACTGTTTTTGGTTTTGGACAAAACAAGACATCTGAATGAGTCGGCTTTGGCTTAAAGAACTTCTGTTGGGTATATTTTCTACAATCATCTGACATTTTATGGAGCAATTGATTAACTGATCAATTCTTAAAATAATCAGAAGATTAATCAATTATGAAAATAATTGTCACCTGGAACCCTTTATCTTTATGAACAAAAAATTAAATATGAAGAACCACACACAAAATGAATGAAAGAAATATACACTCATCGGACACTTTATTAGGTACACCTTGCTAGTACCCCCTTATGCCTTCAGAGCTGCCATTATTCTTTGTGGCGTAGATTCAACAAGATGCTGGAGTCATTCCTCAGAGAATTTGGTCCATATTGACATGATACGTGTAGCATCATGCAGTCGCTTCAGATTTGTCGGCTGCACATCCATGATGCGAATCTTGAGTTCCACCACATCCCAAAGGTGCTCTATTGGACTGAGATTTGGTGACTGTGGAGGCCATTGGAGTACAGTGAACTCATTGTCATGTTCAAGAAATCAGTTTGAAATGATTTGAGCTTTGTGACATGGTGCGTTATCCTGCTGGAAGTAGCCATCAGAAGATGGGTAGGGATGGACACGGTCAGCAACAATACTCAGGTAGGCTGTGGTGTTTAAACCATGCTCAGTTGCTAGTAAGGGGCCCACATTCCCCCACACCATTACACCACCAGCAGCAGCCTGAAACATTTATACAAGGCAGGATGGATCCATGCTTTCGTGTTGTTTATGCCAATTCTGACCCTACCATCTCAATTTCACGGCAGAAATTGAGACTCATCAGACCAGACAATGTTGGACCATGTCAGTTTCCTGTTCTTAGCTGGCAGGAGTGGCACCCAGTGTGGTCTTCTGATGCTGTGGGATGCTGAAGCCCATCTGCTTCAAGGTTCGATGTGTTGTTCAGTCAGAGATGGTCTTCTGCATACCCTGGTTGTAACGAGTGGTTATTTGAGATAGTGTTGCTTTTCTATCATCTTGAACCAGTCTGGCCATTCTCCTCTGACCTCTGGCATCAACAAGGCATTTTTACCCAAAGAACTGCTGCTCACTGGATATTTGCTCTTGTTTGGACCATCCTCTGTAAACCTAGAGATGGTTATGCGTGAAAATCCCAGTAGATCAACAGTTTCTGAAATACTTAGACCAGCCCGTCTGGCACCAACAACCATGCCACATTCAAAGTCACTCAAATCACCTTTCTTTGCCATTCCTATGCTCAGTTTGAACTTCAGCAGGTCGTCTTGACCATGTCTACATGCCTAAACGCATTGAGTGACTGCCAAGTGATTGGCTGATTAGGTATTTGCATTAACAAGCAGATGAACAGGTGTACCTAATAAAGTGGTCGGTGAGTGTAAAGATGTAATATCGATGCAAACATCAATAGACAAATGTGTGCAAAATCTGACACCAACCATATGAAGAAAAAGCAAACCACATCTACGTCAGATAAGTCACAGCTCTGCAGTCAGAGGCCGCAGCCAGCTGTACTTCCCCATTGAAAATGAGGAAGTCTGAGCCGTTCAATAACAGAAGGAAACAGGGGGAGGGAAGAAGAAGTGCACATGAACTGAAAGGCGGCAGTGGCTTTACAGAGGTTACAACCACTGACCGCCTTTACCTTTTACACAATGCTCAATGCTGCAGTTAGATATTAATCCAAACAGGAAGTGCTGGTAAACAGGTTTGTGGAGTATGAGCTTTGTTCATTCCTCTTGTAGTCAGTGTCAGGTGGATGAATGAAGGGTGGAGACTGGATTAAGTGTTGTGAATCCATTAATAAGCACAGCAGCAAAGTGTTCTGAATATGTTCTGCTGAAACCCAGATTTTATGGCCCTGATTTACTTTTTGTCAATATAATGGCTGCTGAGGCTCATGGGTAATATTTAATGCCTTAAATACAACTGAAGAAGAGAAGGAAACAATGAAAGCATGGTTTGTCTAGTGTAGTTGTGTTTTGTCATTATGGAGATATTCAGTTATATTTTAATGGGTAAAAAACTATAAAAACCCAATATCTACCCATTATTAAACTCACTACAGAATATACAGTATCATCAGTTACAATGTAGTTTTCGACCAGTGTTGGGCAAGTTACTCTTGAAATGTAATATGGTACATATTGCCAGTTACCTTCATTTAAAAGTAATATGTTACTTTACAATATTACTCTCTGTGTAGATTAATAAGTTACTTGTTACTGCTTTTGTGTTACTTTAACCAAAATGACCTCAGAAGAATGATTAGGCAATATAAATGGATGTGGGTCATATTGTTTCACAGCAGGTGATTTAAGCACAGAAGACACTCCCCCAATCCCAAATGGATCCCTTACAGACTCGTTGACTCAAGGCCTAAGCCCTTACAGACCTAGGAACAATTCCATTTCTTCCCCTTAGCCCTTGTCTTGGCCCTTCCCCTTGGTTTTGCGTGTTCATGTGAGGGGAAGTGGTGTCCCAAATCTCCATCAGGTTAAGAGCTAAGACAAGGGCTAAGGGGAAGAAATGGAATTGGTCCTAGGTCTGTAAGGGCTTAGGACTTGAGTCAACAAGTCTGTAAGGGATCCATTTGGGACTGGGGGAGTGTCATTAATTGCAGAGTACAGCTGAACAGGATCTCTTAAAGGAATACTCCCTCAAACGATTATTTATATCAAATACTCAGCCTGTTAAATTTGTAATAAAAACTTTGTTCTCTTGCATGTCTCCACAGTGAACGGGAATCCAAAATCTGTTTACAACTGTCACACAACTCATGCATTGTAATCCAAGTCTCACCTATCCAGTCGTATGGTCAGTACTTCCCAAGCAGATGCGTTTATGCATAAACAGGAGCACTACTCGTAAGTAGTGTTGTGTCGTTCGCGAACGAATTGTTAAAAAGAATGAATCTATTGAGTGAACGTACTGAACTGAGTCACTTCCGGAACTGATTCGTTCATTTCTCAGTTCAGTTAAGCTCAGCAGCGAGCATGCAGGCTGGGAGTGGAACTGCCGATTCGGACCGTGCGAACAATGAATCACTCACTAGGCAGCCAGGGTGCAGGGGGGACTGCCTACCGCGTGACAAAATCACTCAGTGAAGGAATCACTCGGTGAATGATGTAACCCCGATCCCTGAGTGATTCAAATGATTTCTTCTCAGCGATACACTTTCATAGGGACTGTTTCCTCCAAGCTAACGGCTAATGTAGCCAGGAGTCAAGCCACATGAACACAATCACACACCTCCCCATTGTTTTAACAGACTTAGTTTCCAGATAAACAAACTTAAAACGTTATGCTGGCCAGTAATGACATGTAAACAAATGTTTTCATACAGTTTTAATGTAGTTTTGCTTTTGATAAATGTGGCCCCCGTTTACTTTAACTGATCAAGAATTAAATCAGTTTTTGGATTCTTCGTTCACCATGGAGTCATACAAGAAAAACAAAATTGCCTTCCCAAATTCAACATAACACTGGGTGATAAACTGATATAGAAGTGGTCATTTGGGGGGGGGGGGGAGATGTTCCTTCAATGGCCAGGATGAATAAGAGGAATGCTTACAGCATGCAAAACCTGTTGTACTGCATGGACTATTGTTGCAAGACAGGCTTGAAAAATAGTAAGCCTGTGAATTTAATTTCAGGAACAAAGCTTAGCTAAACCACAACCACACCCTGACTATGAAACAAAACTCTGCCAAGTTTTCTGAGGAATGACAGATTAAGGACACCAAGAGATGAGATGAAATAAGCCCTGTGTCTGCTTTTAGTTTGCAGACACTACTTTCACATGTAAAAAGAAACAAGATAATATACTGTAATATACAACTCTCTCTTCCGTTTCCTTGAGTGCTCTCTTTATCTCTATGTGTCCACAGTCTGGTGTTTCCTGAGAGGACATTTTATCTGTGTGCAAAGACGGGTGTGGAAGCAGATGAGTGGATCAAGATTCTGAGGTGGAAACTGGTGAGTTTGATCAGACTGCATGTTTTACACACTGCCGGCAGGAAGTGGGATATTTTACCAGTAAGTCAAATTGCTGGAGGGCCTCCACTCTTCCCTCCATATCATAGTGTAGCTAAGGAGAAAAAACACTTAAAGAAGTATTGACCATGTGCTGTGCATTTTTAGACATATAACAAGGTCCTGACTTTGATGGGGACCGTTGAAAAGCATCCAGGGAAACAAAGGAATTCCCCAAATGAGGTTCAGTAGAAAAAGTAAAGACAGGTTCAGGGAAAATTGATAGTTACAACACTTCATGTCTCAGTAACCTCTCGGTGTCTCAGAGAGGAGTTTTGCTGTGATCACTACAAATTCACTGAAAGTGAGTTATATGTCATACAGCTTGTGTCATATTTAGTCACTTCCTTATTTATGATAAATGCCACCACTGTTTGAAAAAACACATTGCTGTACTGTTGAATCTGTGTAAAGATGTTAAATTACAGAAAATGTTTGTGAACTATTTGCTTATACTTAAATTGCTTGCTATCGGGAGAAAAATAACTTTAATGAGCTCAGTCCATTTAGTTTAATCAACAGGTGCTCAGTCATGTAGACAGAAGGCAGTCAGACCTAGTGCTGGGAAAAATGGTATGCCCTCCAAAGTCCATATTTTCTGTCCAAAATTGTCGCAGGTTAAAACGAAATTTAAAAAAAAACATAAAAAACTTTATGTTGTATGAATCACATTTACACACTGACTCCAAAACTTTCATCTGTCACCTTTCATCTGTCTGTTTTGTTTTTGTTTTTTTGCATCAAAAGCCTTTAGAGGGTTGTTTGACTAAGGAGGAGTCTAAGAAAGAAAATGTTGCGTAACCTGCGGGACACATACATCTGTAACAAGAGAGAGGGACAGGGCAAAAGTGGACAGCCGGCCAGCATGAAAAAAAAGTGGAAATATATGGAAGCAATGGCCCTCTTGAAATTGACAGCCATGATGAAGCCTACAGCACGGTCTTTACCGAGGCCATGAAATGTGTGTGAGCTTTTGCACCAAAATGACGCGTGAACTCTGGCATTGCTAGGGGACGCAACTATGTCATGGCAGGTGTATTGCTTAGGACCCAAGGAAGTGCAGAGTTGAGAGTGAAAGTTGTTTGGATGAGCAGATCTCAACAAAGCTGCAAGCTGCAATACTGGAGGCGAAGCAACTGGCCGACTCTGAGCAGGCACTTTTTGAGCGGGCACTGTGGTATGCATTGAAAGACAGCCATCCATCATGTAACACGAGACCAGAAGAAGAAGGGTTTCTGAAGAGCTAGCCAAATATGCAGGCTGGGAACTGTATTAAAAATGTTTTGAACAAACTAATTTGATGGGTGTAGGGAAAACTCAGTGGGACAATTCTTCAACTCAAAGTCAAAGAAGAACCTGACATCTTGAACTACATTTATGTAGCTGACACTTTTATCCAAAGCGACTTACAATAAATGGTAAATGGACTTCCCCTTGTGCTGTACCCTCCTCGTCTTCTGACCACTCAAAGCACTCTTTACACAATTGCCGCCTGCTGTTCAGATAAACATTCATACACAACCACACACTAGTTACCAGCCATGGGGTTGAAGCACACCGGTAAGGTAAGACAACACGTTTACATGTCGTTTTCTATATGTTCTCTGACATTTATCCTAACGATATGAGGCGGTCTTTGTGGAGAAAAAGCTTGTTTAGTGGACTAACTTTGCACTTGAAGGTTGCCCGTTCACTTACGTTTTAACAGGTCTGGCGCTACTATGCGCCCCGGCTGTATCTAGGCTAACGGCTAACATGCTAACTATTATTTCTATGTCACTAGTGACTTGAAACAAATTAAGGACGATAGGAGACAGGTTGAAATAAACCGAAATTTCCCTTTAAGGGAAATTCTTTAAATTTGACACAAACATCCACTTAGGCTGAAGAATAAACGGATTAGAATTTTGTGGTTGAAGGTCAAAGGTCAAGGTCACTGTGACCTCACGAAATGTTTTCGGCCATAACTCAAAAATTCATAAGCCAGTTATGACTAAACTTCACCCACATGTCTAATAGGATAAAATAATGAAGTGATGACATTTTATATCCAAAAAGTTGAAGGTCAACTTCACTGTGACATCATAGTGTTCTGCATATAACACTTTTCTGTCCATTGTTCAGTGTCATATCTGAGGAACAGAAGAGGAAATTTTGGTCAGATACTGAATTGGTGACACTAATCTTAGGTGTCACCTTGAAACTGTGCTGATTGTATAGAGCTTCTGTGCTGTCAGGGGGACAGTGGGTGTGAAGCGTCCACGTTTTCACAGACAAGAATGTAAACTGTAAGAGAAACTTGACTGATGTGCGGAGGCATACAACTGCGGGTGTTAACTCCAGTTTTTTCCATCGTCTTTTATTATTTTTTTTAAACCCTACAATGGTTTCTGAATTAGTTCACAATAAACCTAAGTGTAAATAAAACTGGCCTGTACAAAGCCCAGACCAACACCAGAATAATCTACTAATATCAAAAGTTAAAATACAATAAAACAGAAAGCTGGAGCAGGAGATTCAACTATCAAGTAGAGAAATGCCTATATACTCAACCTAGTCTGGAAGAAAGTTAACCCCAGAAGTCAAGATGTACACCGAAACTTGGTTTTAAGTAACTCAAATGTTCTGAAAGTGGCAGCAGCAATTTTATGTTGACTTTACTTAAAACTAGCAACCTGACAGCATTTAAAGGTTCAGTTGATTTTATTCAGTTGCATTGTACATTTTTCTGCCAGCAGTGACTCTCTCTCTGTTTTCAGTCACAGATCAGCAAAGGTCGATGACTGCTGCCGGTGGAGACTCCAGAGATGGAAAGAAGTCCCACGTACATGGAAGACGTCATCGCAGATGGATGAGCAATGATGAACAGCATGATTTAAAAGTGAAGAGTAAACTCGAGCATGACTAAGACTGGGACACATTTCCCTCAGTGCACTGACTGAAGACTAACAACATGGAAGTGACACCACTTTGCTTTTTAATCGTCCAAAGATGCTTTGTTTCTCATAAGTTTCCTGTTAATAGTCGCTGCTTTTCCCAGACGATGTTTGTTACTACTAACATCAACTTAGGACATTGCCGGCATTATTCTATAAGTCTAAAACCAACAATGAGTGTGTCTCAAAATGCATACCTCTATTAGTACACTTCAATGTAGTACACTTTGTACACGAGGAACCTCTTGCGCGGTGCCCTAATTTCAACATTGCACACTGCCGTTTTGCAGTGACCAAAAGTGACAACAGATTTTTTTTTTCTTTTTTACCGCCTCTTCTTCTTCTTCTTCTTCTTCTTCTTCTTCTTCTTCTTCTTCTTCTTTTTAAAGGGCGAGTAGCAAACAGACGGTGGAGTATTATCGCCAACATATGGGAGCTATCTCTGCCCACTTATTACCAAACTTATGCCACAACATCAGTGCTAATTAAAATGTGCCGCTGTAGTTAGGAGTATGTTAGCTAGCTAGCTAGTGAATGCCAACATTATCTAGCAGACTAATGTTAGTACTCGAATTTTTGTTTGCGGTAGCAAATCATTACAAACCCAACAAACATTACTGACCCGCCTCTGTTTGACAACAGTATTGCACTTAGTGTAAAAAACATGTATAGCTTACATCTGTATAATGCAGCGATGTTCACTGTAGCCAGCTTAGGCTACTTGTTTTTCCAAGACACCATGTCAAAAGTTGAGAAGTTCTGCTATGTCACAAAGATGGCGAGTGTTGAGGATGAGAAGTTTCTATCATTCCATACTCAGCTTTTGGAATGTTGTGAATGCACCAGTAGTATACTGCATTTTCCCACACTATGCAGCATGAACACACTTAGCGCACCTGTGCACTCAAATTATTAAGTGTTTAGTACAGAAGTATGCTATTTGAGACACACAGAATATGTTAGTCCGTCTCTCAGTCCTTTGTGACTTCCCACTCTGTCTGTGGCTCTCAGCTCCAAGCCCACTGGTTCCTACTGCTGAGGAAACAGCTCACTGATATATATAGTATAGTATATATAGTTCACAGCAACAGTTAACCACTTTTATTGTTTAGAGAGCGTTACTCAAACAGGAGGAAATAATGCATTGTTCGGGGACTGTCTTTACACACTGTTCTTTATTTACACTGAACAAAAATTTGTACAGTTTCGTTTTCACTCTCATTTTTGAGTTGAAATAAAAAGATCTAAGACTTTTTCCATGCACACAAAAGACTGATTTCTCACATTTTGTGCACAAATGCGTTAAAATCCATGTTAGTGAGCACTTCTCCTTTCCCAAGATAGTCCCTTCCACCTGACAGGTGTGGCATATCAAGATGCTGATTAAACAGCATCAATTACTACACAGGCGTGCCTTGGGATGGCCACAATAAAAGGCCACTCTCGACTAAAGACATTAATTAGGCACTCTGAACAAGGCTTTCACATGACTAGGGCTACAGATATGCACTTTTTGGTCCAGCGGGATACTTCTGAGAAAAGAACATTTCTGCAAACTGCCAGACACCATGGAAGGTGAACAGTTGTTCACTCAAGTCGATCATGACGACAAACTGCTGACAGGTCAAGACCCTGCAGAGGATGAGGAGGACGTATGAGTTTCCCTGAGACAGTTTGAGTGCAAATTCTTTGATACAAACCAATTGTGCTTCAGCTGTTTGGATGGCTACTCCCAGACCATCTTACAGGTGAGGATACAGGATGTGGAGGTCCTGAGCTGGTGTGGTCTGTGGTTGTGAGGATGATTGGATGTACTGCCAAATTCAAGGAAACCTCATTGGAGACAACTTATGGGAGAGGAAAGAACATTCAGTTCATGGGCAGCATCTCTGGTTGACACTCCTGCAGTCAGCATGCCAATTGTACACTCCCTTCAAACTTGTGACATCTGTGTCATTGTTGTGTGTGATCACACTGCACATTATAGAGTGACCTTTTACTGTGACCATCCCAAGGCACACCTGTGTAGTAATGATGCTGTTTAATCAGCATCTTGATATGCCACACCTGTGAGGTGGGATGGATTATCTTGGAGAAAGACAAGTGCTCACTAACACAGATTTAAACAAATGTGTTACCAAAATTTGAGAGGAATGTATCTGTTGAGTGCATAAAATCTTACACCTAAAATTTAAACCTGTACAAAATGAGAGCAAAAACAAAAGTCTTGGTTTTAATTTTTGTTCAGTATATATTAAGGACAGCAGGACAGTGTGTGTGGGATGGACCTTTTACACAGCAGACATTTTGACGTGTCATATTAGGAAAAGCAGGGATGGAACTGATAACATGAACAATGGTTTAGTTCCAATAAGTGTCCTAGTAAGCTATTCAGTGAGCCAGCATGCACAATACCAGGGCCTCACCTAAATTGAATGCAGCTATTGTTAATGTTATTATATACACCTGTAATTTTTCCTACCATGACATGGCAAAATGACTACTGTGAAAAAGGTCTGGAGTCAAAATAAACTATTGTATGTGACTTCATGATGTGTGTAAGGATGTGTTCACTGTAGATTTTGGTCTGCACATAAGGGTTGTTAACAAGAAACAGAACCAGTCACCTCTGCTCTGGGTGGTGAGTACTGCATGAGAACTTACTGAAGACTGATGAATGTAACCAAGTGTAGAAAATGACTTTAAATACAAACCTACCAACTGAAGCATTCTAATCAAATGGTTCATTTTGTAGTGACTCCTCTTAAACAGTAATAAATTAATGTTAATGGGGCAGCAACAAAGTCAACATGCAACTATATTGCTACTCTGACATTTCACTGTAAAAATTCAATTTAAAACTAGTGTAGGGAGGTCTTTAACAGCTCCTAGTGGCAGCAGGGGTTAACTGAATTTGTCACCTTTGATGTCATCTCACTACGGTACACGTGATCTTCTGTACCTCCGTCAGTTTTTTATACAAGGGACCTATCTTTACAACGCTGCTTACAAATAAATGCCAAAACAAAACCAAAAAAAACAACAACAAAATCCTGATGAATTTTTATGCCATAGCTGTGGCTGGAGGCATTTTGTTTTCGGGTCGACGACGTCTGTCTGTCCAATTCTTGTGAAAACCACAATATCACGAGCACGTTAAGGGAAATTCTTTAAATTTGGCACAAACATCCAGGTAGACTAAAGGATGAACTGATTAGATGTTGTGATCAGAGGTCAAGGTCACTGTGACCTTGCGTTTGTCCTATTCTCATGAATGCAATAGCCCAAGAACACCTCGAAGGAATTTCTTCAAATTTGGCGCAAACGTTTACTTGGACTCAACGATGAACTGATGTTGGTCAAAGGTCACTGTGATCTTGCATCTGTCTCATTCTCATGGATGCGATACCTCAAGAAAGTATTGAGGGAATTTATTCAAATTTGCCTCAAATGTCCTCTTGTACTCAACAATGAACTGACTACAATTTGGTAGTCAAAGGTCACTGTGACCCCACTAAACATGTTTTTGGCCAAATCTCAAGAATTTACACAAATTCTGACAAAATTTCACACAAATGTCAAATAGGATACAATGATGAAGTAATGACATTTTATATTCAAAAGGTCATCAAATGGAAAAAATTTCAGGCGAACCCTCCAAGAAAGGATGACTGGATTGTTATTGTTATTGAGAAATGACAGTGTATGGAGAAACTGAGCTTTAAATAAGACTATGCTGTGAACTCTATGTATTTACATTAAAACCTTAACAATGAAAAAGGCAGGGAAACCACTTTGGGTGCTTAAAATGAAACATTTATTCAGACAATTGATTTGACATATAAACTGTCTTAGCTGTGAAAATGCTGATGGGAAGCACCCACATTCTACAGAAAATGGCAGAAAGCAAAGTCAACAGGACAAAAAGTGTACAGAAAATTTCAATCATGATGTAAACAGATGAAGACGTTTACGTGGAACTGTAAAAACCCCCAGACAGGTTATCACAGCACCTGAATGCACTGTTAGAGACAGAGAGATTCAGAGAGCAGGATGTGATCCGGTCTGGTGATTCTGCTGTGGATCCTGCTCAGGGTTTTCCTGTCTCTCAGAGCTTATGTCACCTCCACCACCTGCCTCAGTTCCTCTATTAGTGGAGCCAACTCCTTCTCCAGACTCATGATGAGACCTGAGGACACACAGAGTGTACTGCTGTTACTTCACCATGCAAACGAGAGAGGCACATGTGGAGAATGTTCAACAAACTCATGAACTTTCCTCTAGCACCACCCTGAGGACTAACTTTACACACAGTATTCAGTCGTAAAGGTAAGGCTACAAGGGCAGACAAATCATCATTGTTGTGTTTTTCTGATGTACACTTAAAAATAACTTTGGTATTTTCAACCTGGAGCCCATTTTCCCATGTGTTTGTGTCTAAGTGACTAAAGGTCAATTAAAAACACGTGCAGTATTTAGAGAAACCACCTCAGACAGCAGCAGCAAAACAGGCTGCAATGTAATCACTCTGGGCATTTGTGCACCTTCAATTTACGTCAACTGAAAGTGCGGATTTTTGCCACTGACAGGCTTCTAAGTGTCTGACAACATTATGGCAAGAATCACTACAGGGATAGACTTTTTTGTTGAAGAGTAAGGTTCTTTTGTATAAGTGAAACCACAGAGAATCTACTATGAAAGACACATGCACTTAATGTTGCCTTTAGGTGAAATGGTTGTTGCATTGCCACAGGACACAAAATCTGACAGATCACAGAATACTGTGTAACAACAGCAGTGAGAACCCTTGCACATATACTGTTGGACAATTGTTTGGTTGACTTTGGTGAAGTGTATCTTCACTAAGGAACGTTTAAATTAAGGTATTCCACCATGTTCAATCAGTCAGCTTTGTTAAGAACATGTGACAACTTGTGGGGCTGAAAACTGAAGACAATGTGGTAGTGCCACATACTGCAGTTCTTCTAATGGCCACTTGAGGCTGGCTACAGAAGCCAGTCAATCCCCATTGACCCCCATGTTAAAACATCCAACTTTAGCAAAAATAAACATGTTTACAGCTTGGTACAAAGAACATTTTAGGTCTCTATAGCTAATTTCAACATTCATGACAACTGTACAGGGTGAATTTTTACACAACTTACCCATTTACATTTTATCAAGGCTTGTACAGTGAGTTTACCTGTGTTGGCATTGCTGCTGGCAATGAAACTGATGACCAGTGGTAACCGATTGAACTGCACAATCTGTTTAAAACAGAGACACAAAAGATATGTTAGACCAAAATTGGGGAGACTTAAGGAAAGGGGGATCAACATAAATGTGTCTGAAAACTCAAACATTATAGACAAAGGTCAGCTAACTGATGGCTCAGTGTGTCTGACAGCACCCTTAGAACAGATATTTGAAGTCTGACTGTTAACAGCTCTTGTGTGTCATATGCAGGGATGTATATGAAACAGCCGGTGCTGATACACAGTACTACATCACTCCCTCTCGTGTGATATTGCCTAATTGGTCATCTCTACGACATGTAACAATGGTGATGATGATGAGATATTACCTGGTAGGTGTTGTAGTAGCAGATGATGCTCTTGTTCTTGGAGAGGCCCAGCTTGCTGCCCTGATCTGTGGCCAGAGCAAAAGTGGATAGGAAGCCAGGTCTGAGGGCGTGGACTGGGGCGTTGTCATTGGCAACTGCAGAAACACAGAGGCAGTGTTAACAATAAAAACTCTGCGGACAATGAATGGCTGCTCTTTCTCCTTTATGCTCACACCATAGTTTTTTCATATGACAGGAGTGAGATCAGTGAGACTGGTCCTTAATGATATGCTGCAGGTTTGAGATTTCTCATAACTTTTACTGTATAACTTCATGTCATCTGAACCTGCTTAACCGCTTATTGTTGCTGTTTCTTCTCTGTTACAATAAAAAAGAGCTGAAACATTCTACAGTGAATCTATTTTTAGAGCCAACAGGCAGTTAGTGAATAATCACACTGCCATCTGAGAGCAGGGCAAAGCAAGGAGGACTGGGACAGAAAGAGGCTGCTGTCAGTTAGTCTGAGTAGGAATACAGAGCCACTTTCATACATGCATTTGATTATGCAGATGTTATGGCACTCTTTCACGACAGTCTTGTGTCTGGACAAGCCCCTTACTCATCTTTCCAAGATGTGACAGCTATCTGATGACACTGAATGTTCCATTCCTGTGATGCTTCCGACATGATTCATGTCTGCACTGAATGTGACTGTAGAGGCTACAGCAGCACACGGTTAAACACACAGGCAGAGACTAAATGCATGTTGCATGCTGCCTTCTAAGAGCTCTGTAATAACATGACTTTGTTATATGACATTCTTCTCATGTCACATCAGTCCGTGAAAATGTGTTTCCAATCACAACATGCCCTCATGATGTGAGGCAAAAGAAAATACCCTCTTAAAACCAAAATAATCATCTGACCATCATCTGTCTACCTTCATTTAACTTTTATTTATAGCAACTGCTAACAGCATAAATGTTATGCTTTACATGCAGCATGTGAGTGGATAAAAATTAAATGAATCTCTCCCTGCCATCCTGTCATTTTTGACTATGATTGAGGGCCAGAAAACTGACAACCAAAATTGTATTATTTCTATCAAAAAAATGATACTGAAGAGAATATATAGTAAGGGATATACAGGGAAACCTGGTGCCAAATATCACACGCGTTACATCTCTATCTGGTCCTGTTATGTTATAAGAGAGTCTTCATTTTTTATTTTATTTCATTTAAGCCGTTTTTAACCAGGAAAGTCCTGTTGAGATCAACAAGAAACACAGTAACATGTAGAAATATTAGAACACCTATGCACAATCACGAGAACCAACCACTTCAATCATCCTTGTTCTTATGAGAGCTTTAAAATCAGAAAGAGAGACCAATTCACGTAGTTTAAAGTCTTTTTGAAGGTTATTCTAAGTGAGAGGAGCAGAGCACATGACAGCTTTCTTTCCCAGCTCAGTCTGTGCACTAGGAACATACAATAAAACTAACTCTTGAGATCTCAGACTATAGCTACAGTCAGATCTCTGTTCAATCAAAGTACAAAGGTACAAGAGAAGTTTACCCAGTATGGTATGGTATCGGCCGATATTGGCTTTAAAATGAACTATGAGCACTGGCCAACATGCTTTTTCTTATTTTACACAATGAATGAATATTCCATACATTAGAAAGTATTGCATTTCATGTCTCCATCTGCTGCCGGGCCATCATGTTAAGAGTATGTATGTATATATAATATGATGTTAATTCCACTACAGAAGAGACTTGATGATCACTAAAACTGGGTAGGGAAAAAGTGGATATATCAATATCTGTATGGGTTATCAGCCAAATAAGTTGTTACATATCAGCATGATGGATAACGGCAAAAAATCCAATATGGTGCATCCCTATAAATGAACAAATACCAGTGACTGAGCCTATGAAAGGTCAGAGACGGCCAACCAATAACATTTACATAACAAAGACCCACTGTATGTATGAATGACAAAAAGCCATCACTTCAACAGAGAGATGAAACCAGCAATACTGCAGACAGCATGCCTATTAAGGGCTTAGGAGTAAAATAAGTTGCAACACAAACTGGGGGTGTAGTGGAAATGCATAATAAGAGAAATTCTCTTCTTACCTTTGATCACTGGGACACCATCCCTGTCTGTCACTACAATAGCATGAAGACCTTCAACACTGAGAGAGAACAGATGGTAGTTTTTAACAAATGACTCAACGCATAAACATTCAGACAGTTTCACCGTCAGCTGTGACACAAGCGTAGCTTTAGCATTGTGCTGTAACATTCATCATACACACCTTTGCATCTGTTTGTAGAGGTATCTCTTCAGATCCTGTGAAGACAAATGTTGGATGAGTTAGACAAGGTTCCTCATGACTGTCACTGACCACCTTACTGACAGAGACACAGGCGACCATCTTCACTACGTCACAGTTACAGCTGTCAAGCTACAAACCAAAGTGTTCTCTGGTGTGGAGCAAACTGTTGCTGTTCACACCACATATAAGCAACTGGTTTGCTTTGGTATAAATAAAGCTATCACAAAATAAATGAGATTTTTCCCTCCGTGCTAAAGCCAGGGGCTCTTGACCGAGCTAAGTGGAAGAGGAGTGACAGACAATACTCACATCAGCCATGGCGGCCAATGTTTTACGATGTTATCCAGAGCGCTCAGCAGCTGTGGGAGAAAACAGGCTCTGTTAAACGTCCTCAGCGATGACAAGTAGCTGACACTGTCTATTAATACAACTGAGGCTCAATTAAAGTGGACTAAAGCATGCTAACATGTTAGCTAATTAGCGAGATAACTAGCGATATCCAACGTTAGCTAACCGTGAAGTTACTTCCTTTACTAAATAACGTTAAACTACCAAGTGTTTGACGTTAAGTTAACCTCTGCATGCTACATTAATTTGTACAGATAAAACCAGAATACATATTACAACAGTAAATGTGTTGACATACCTTCTTTTAATCCTTTTTAACTGAGTTTACATTGAGCAGCTACCCACTTGACTAGAGGTACAAGCAGGAATCACATGACACACTTGTTTTGTTTCCGGCTCTGGGAGAGTTGAGGAGAGTCAGTACTGCGCAGCACTGCTGCAGCGCGTGAGATGAAACACTGCGCACTGCCGCAGGATTCAACAGCTGCGACCAGGAAATATTAATGTTTCCTTGAGCTGACACACGGTGAATGTTAAGCTGCCCCAGCATCAGCTGTTAGGTGGAACCTCTAAATGCAGTATTGAAATCTACCCCAACGAACTGTGAAGGACGACAAATCGACAAATGACTTAAATCAACTAATACATTTTATTTTATTAAAGGAAGAAAAAAACAAAAACAAACAGGAAATAAATGAATAATAAAAAAAAACATAAACAAATGCTGAAATGAATTCAACATTAAACAGGAATATCAACAGGTTATAACCCATTACTATGTATATATACATAGTGTGTGTGTTACACAAAAGTGTAGAAATATATGTAGAATGTTTACCATATATAGCCTGTTTAATTTTCAAAATGTATTTATTTTTTATGCATTTATTTATTTATGTCTGTATTAATTCCTACTTATTGATTTATTTATCACTAATTCTTTTATTCATTTATTTTGTGTTATTTATATATTTCATCATGTATTCATTTATTTATCTTATTGTTATGTATTATTCCTATTTATTTATTGATACTTAGTAATTTTCCATCCCCAGTATTTGTCTTCTTCGTAGTCAGTTTTCCAATCTGGGGCCTGTTTCACAAAACCAGGATAAGGGATTAAGCCGGGATATCTTGGTTATCCTGGATCAACTTATCCTTGATCCAGTTTCACAAAAGCAGGATAGGGGGAAGTGGGATATGTTTTGACATAAGTTACCATGGAGATTTATTCTGTGGAGCTAGCCTGCTCCAGACCAGGCTAAGTTCCAGGATCTATTTAATCTCATCCCTTATCTCAGTCAGCAGT